>NC_135801.1:83891278-84136266 GCF_964213995.1 Mustelus asterias
ATAAGTCTGAAAGGAGCCTGCCAGAATGTTTGGCGGAGGCTTCAATTGGGAATTCTGTGTTAGCCTAATAGGAGTAGAACTTGTGCCCATCTTCACAAGGCCATCAATATTCAAAGCACCGGTTGAGCTTGGTGTAACATCAGCAGTCTTGACTTCAGAGGAAGGCTGAAGAGGAGGAGTCGTATTTTGTTAAATACATTCATTTTGTAAATGAAGGGGAGGGTGCAGTGTGTGCGCAGGTGGTTGGTGGCATGAAAGATTTGTTTCCGGAACCCCAGCTGGCAACTTGCGCCAGGGTACATGGCTTCACTCGCTGCGGTCACTCAGTGCCAAATGCCATGAACCGCAGTGGCAGGGCGGGCATGTCCTGGTATTTTTGCTGGGTGAAATACCCAACTCTACAGATTTTAGGGCTGAACTCTAAACCTGGGCTGGGATTTGTGTTACCGGTTTTTCTTCCCCTGCGCTTTCTTCTGGAAAGACCAGCCGCTATTTATAGAATCATTGTGTTGATCTGAACAAAATGTTTCCAAGACAAAGTAAAGCTGCGTTGGGCCACTGTTGTGCTTTTCATTTTCTTGCTAATTTTGATCCGGAGGATGATCTATGAGCAGAACTCAAAGGCAGTGTGTTCAGTTTAATACAATTCTTTTTAACATTAAAAAGATTTAAATACTGTAATAAATAAACGCAAGCCTCAAGCTAAAAGAATTCAGCTGAAGTCAGGGCGTGGTGCCAAAAGAGAGCTTTTATGTTTGATGCAATCAGGCCATTAAATGGTTAAGAATTACAAGCATTGATTTTACGCAGCTTTTTCATTCCTGCATTCCATTTCAATTCCACACTAACCAGTATCTTTAGTATTGTCACTTTAGCCCTTTAGCTAAGATTCAAAGTGCACTTTATTGCCATGCTGGAGGTCGAGGCATGTGAACTATGAAAGCTATGCCGCAGACCTGTCTAACTTCATGAATCCATTATCATACCATCAATCTGCATTTATTGATAAATGTCCTTAGTAGTTCTTTGTTTTGGCAAAATCTGAAGGGCACTTCTTTGCTCGGGACACTTTTGCCTGTACCTGTACAAATAAAGTTGCCTCTGCCAGTGTCTGCATGTTCATTGCAATCTGTTGCAGCATAATATGCAGATTGCTTAAGAGTCTTTTGTGATCGTTTTCAGCTCAACTTGTTCACAGTTGTATAGTTGCTGCATATATTATTTTGCACTTGGATGATTGGATTTTTCCCAATTAGAAGTGGTGTTGTCACCTTACTGTAAAGTTCAAGTTATTGAAACAAGCCGCCTAGTAAACTTCACTTGGAGGAGGGAGAGGTCAGGAGAAGGCCATTCAGCCCCTCAAACCTGTTCCACCATTCAATTCAATTGTGACTAATCTGGACACACATTCAATTTTCCTCACATTTCCATCATACCCCATTCTAACAAAGACCATTAAAACTAAGTCTTCAACATTTCAGTTGACCCAACAGCCTTTTGAAAGAGGCTTCTAATTTTTCACTGCTCTTTCTTTGAAAAAATGGCCTCACTAAATTTTAAAATTGTGTCCCCTTGTTCTGGATTTCCTCATTAGATGAAATAGTTTATATCTATCCTTTGAATCATTTAATTATTATCTTTTTGACATAGGGACACAAATCAAGTGTATGTAATCTGCTTTCAAAATTTAAATCTTTAAACGCAAGACTCATCCTGATAAATCTGTGTAGTATCATCTTCAAGGCTAATATATATTTCCTGAGGCCCGTGCCCAATAGTGGTTACCGTACTTTATTTGATCTCTGTCCATGTAACTAAGGCATGGCTTACTCACTTTGTACTTCAATACCTTTGAAATAAAGGCCATTCCATTGACCTTTTTATTACTTTATATTGGTGTGCACTAACTTTAATGATCTGTACACCTGGATGTATTTATTCCCTTTGCTCCTTCACAGCTCCTAGTCTCTTCATCATTGAGATTTGACTTTGATCCAAACCTCTCACTTCCCAACATTGAACTCCATCTGCCATAGATTTGCTCATTCACACTGGCTGTCTATATTTCTTTACAGTTTACTGCTCCAAATCTCACAATTTACTGTTGCTTAGTGTAAAATGCAAAATTGGATATATCCCTTCAAGTCATTAATATTTTGCTGAAAAGCTGAGGCCTCACTAGAGATCTTTGGGGGAACATCCTGACAATCAGAGAGCTGTCCCTTTATCACTGCACTATCTCCTACATCATGCTGTTTGTGTCATCCCCTTTTGTTTTTGGTAATTTGCTAAAACTCTCTTTTGTTGAACCTTCTGAAAGTCCATATTGACATGATATACTTCATATTGACATGAAATAGTCCATATTGACAATCCATAGATACTCCATATTGACACGTTATAGTCCATATTGACATGATCCATAGATACTCCATATTGACACGTTATAGTCCATATTGACATGATCCATAGATACTCCATATTCACACGTTATAGTCCATATTGACATGATCCATAGTCCATATTGACACAAAATAGTCCATATTGACACAATCCACAGATATTCCATATTGACACAATCCACAGATATTCCATATTGACACAATCCACAGATATTCCATATTGACACAATCTACAGATATTCCATATTGACACATAATAGTCCATATTGGCACAAACAATAGATACTCCATTTTGACATGATATAGTCCATATTGACACGATCCATAGACACCCCATATTGATACGATATAGTTTATATTGACAAAATATACTCCATATTGACACAATTCATACATACTCTATATTGACACAATATAGTCCATGAATTTCAGGTGAGACTTTGAACTGAGATCCTTTTTGCCTACTCGGACTTAATAATCCAATAGCTCTATTCAAGCATTAGCAAGAGAACATTTCTATTGTCTTGGTCAATGTTTATTCTTTGACCTACTCCACCAAAAAAGTATTTACACAGCCACTTCCTAAGTTTGCTTTATCAAAACTTGCACGTTTGCTGCTATGATTGCCTGCATAACAGTGACAATACTTCAGAAGCATTTAATTAGCTGTGGTGGGTGTCCTGGGAGTATATATGGTTACATGTAAATACACATGTATGAATTCTTTCTTTTACTTGGGTAGTTCCTTGTTTTATGTACCCACTGTGTGTGATCCAATCACTCAAAAATTAGGTATAGCATAGTTTAGATGCAGAGTAAAGTTCTCCACGCTTCTGTTTAGCCATTGAGATATATTTTGCTGGATACATCACATATTGATCATATCTATATTGATAGTCTTATATGCAAGTCCTCGTTTCCACCTTATGGAAATTCAGTGCATATGACTGGAATATCAGACAGCTATCATCTTGAGGAAGGTACTTTGGCAGGGATAGACTTAATGCCAACATCCCTGTTAAATGTAGTCTACATGTGGTGTACTTTAGAAAGTGAAGGAAAACGTATCGGGAGGTCTATGCAGATTGCCCAAGTTGTTAACAGTGAGGGACTCCGCAGTGGTGGTGCCATTGAAGGTCAAGGGGGAAAATAGTCTTGGGCGTGTTGTTAGAAGTAATCAACGCCTGGCATGGTGTGACTGTTCATCTGCCTCTTGGTGCCATACTGGTGGAAAACTACTTTGATGTTGAGGACACTTACTCTCCCCTTGCTATCAATCCTTCTGTCCATGGCTGAATGTAGACGCTAAGCTCTGCAGCTGAATGGTCCTTCCAAAAAGAGAGTTGATGAACTGGTGAGTTGGTGTCTCTTTCTGACAACATTAATAACCTCTCCCAAAATTATGCTGCTTATAGAGCAGTAAATTGGCTCTGTTAGATTTTCTCTGTTTTCTATGGATTACATTTTACACACTTACATTTTGCACTTGGATGGGTCAATGCTGGTGTCACAGCTGCTGTCTTGTCAGAAGCTATTTGGTGTCTGTTCAGTGCCTATCCTGTTACATCAACCACACAGGAACTTGATGGTTTTCCACAATTTTTGCATGACACTAATGTGCTTTGTTAAAACAAAGTTTACTATAGGGATTCTCAATTTCATGCCAGATCAGTGTTAACCAAATACCCTTAAGGAAAAGCCTGGGAACTACAGGCCAGTGAGCCTCACATTTGTGGTGGGTAAATTGTTGGAAGGTATTTTGAGAGACAGGATCTACAGGCATTTAGAGATGCAAGGACTGATTAGGGACAGTCAGCATGGCTTTGTGAGTGGAAAATCATGTCTCACAAATTGGATTGAGTTTTTTGAAGGGGTAACTAAGAAGGTAGATGAGGGTAGTCCAGTTGATGTTGTCTACATGGACTTTAGCAAGGCCTTTGACAAGGTACCGTATGGTAGGTTGTTGCATAAAGTTAAATCTCACGGGATCCAGGGTGTAGTATCTAAATGGATACAAAATTGGCTTCTTGACAGAAGCCAGAGGGTGGTTGTAGAGAGTTGTTTTTCAAACTGGAGGCCTGTGACCAGCGGTGTGCCTCAGGGATCAGTGCTGGGCCCACTGTTATTTGTCATTTATATTAATGATTTGGATGAGAATATAGGGGGCATGGTAGTAAGTTTGCAGATGACACCAAGATTGGTGGCATAGTGGACAGTGAAGAAAGTTATCTCCAATTGCAACGGGATCTTGATCAATTGGGCCAGTGGGCTGACGAATGGCAGATGGAGTTTAATTTAGACAAATGCGAAGTGATGCATTTTGGTAGATTGAACCAGGGCAGGACTTACTCAGTTAATGGTAGGCCGTTGGGAAGAGTTACAAAACAAAGAGATCTAGGGATACATGTTCATAGCTCCTTGAAAGTGGAGTCACAGGTGGACAGAGTGGTGAAGAAGGCATTCAGCATGCTTGGTTTCATCAGTCAGAACATTGAATACAGGAGTTGGGACATCTTGTTGAAGTTGTACAAGACATTGGTAAGGCCACACTTGGAATACTGTGTGCAATTCTGGTCACCTATTATAGAAAGGATATTATTAAACTAGAAAGAGTGCAGAAAGGATTTACTAGGATGCTACCGGGACTTGATGGATTGAGTTATAAGGAGAGTCTGAATAGACTGGGACTTTTTTCTCTGGAGCATAAGAGGCTGAGGGGTGACCTTATAGAGGTCTATAAAATAATGAGGGGCATAGACAAGGTAGATAGTCAATATCTTTTCCCAAAGGTAGGGGAGTCTAAAACTAGAGGGCATAGGTTTAAGGTGAGAGGGGAGAGATACAAAAGTGTCCAGAGGGGCAATGTTTTCACACACAGGGTGGTGAGTGTCTGGAACAAGCTGCCAGAGGTAGTAGTAGAGGCGGGTGCAATTTGATCTTTTAAAAAGCATTTAGATAGTTACATGGGTACGATGGGTATAGAAGGATATGAGCCAAATGCGGCAATTGGGATTAGCTTGGAGTTTTAAAAAGGGCGGCATGGACAAGTTGAGTTGAAGGGTCTGTTTCCATGCTGTAAACCTCTATGACAAGGAGGCGATGCCTCATAGTATTATCACTAGACTATTAATCCAGAAACTCCTTAATGTTCTGGGGACCCACGTTCAAATCCCGCCGCGGCAGATGGTGGAATTTGAATTCAATAAAAACACTTGAAATTAAAAGTTTACTGATGATCATGAAACCATCGATTGTCGGGAAAACCCATCTGATTCACTAATGTCCTATTGGGAAGGAAATTTGTCATTCTTACCTGGTCTGGCCTACATGTGACCCCAGAATCACAGCAATGTGGTTGACTCCCAACAGCCCTCTGAAATGGCCCAGCAAGCACTCAGTTCAAGGGCAACTAGGGATGGGCAATAAATGCTGGCCAGCCTGCGATGCCCATTTCCCACAAACAAATTTTAAAAAATCAGTGTCTGCCTGCCATACCCGATCAGGGTATTGTTTAAAGATTTTCAAACTGGAGCTTTCAGCCAGGAGACAAAATGATTTTATCTTTTCCTGTATAATACACTGGTCTAAACCTTGGCTAACCCCGACTTTAATAATCACCTTGGTGTCACCTTTGTGTAGGATCAGTGAAGCTCTACACAGTGCATGGATTTGTTGTGATTCCATCCTTTTGTTATGCCCTTATTGTTATTGCTCTGTTTCCCAGCTAAACAATATTTTTCTAAGTATTTGTGTTAAACAGATGTCTGCTGCATTGGTGAATATGGCAGGTCTTTAAAATTTAAATCTATAAGACCAAAGGGATGAGCACTTGAAACACCACAGCATAAAAGGCGAGGGTGGACCAAGTGCTGGAAAATGCAATTAGAATAGATAGGTGCTTAATGGACCGAAAAGGCCTCTTTTTGTGCTGTGAAATTCTATGACCCTATAACAGTAGCAGGATAACTCGTGTAGTATATTGAGGGTGACTAGAGTTACGAAGAAATGTTTCCAGCCCAAGGTTACATTATTTATATTTCTATCCAACTCCTGATTGCTGTACTGGATCACTCCCAACGTGATACTTACCCAGCAGAACTTCCTGTCAGTTAGTGCAACAAAAAGTATTATGTTGTTATTTTAGAAACACAAAACCAGGACATTTTATTTTGAATAATTAACGAATTAAAATTTGCGCTAAATAAAAATCCCTCTTTTTTTAATCTGAAAGAACTGCTCATCAAATATCCTCCATGCAATCTAAGGTGATCAGTTGGATAAGCAATCAGAAATCAGACTGCATCTATATTATCACTTTAATTTTGATACAAATTAGTTTTTCAATGCAAAAGTAATTATATAACCTGAAGCTCAACGTTAAGGTGCAAAACCCACTCCAGGAGGTATATTGCATTGCTTTGAATTCTCAAGTGCGCCATATAAATCCAGCCTCAGTAAAATAATTTGAGAAACCATCGGTTTATCGTGTGAGTGTTACTACACATCTGTCATTTAACTGCCGGCGTCCGTCTCAAAAGGTGAGATTAAAAAAGACAAGGAACTCGGCTTCGTCAGACATAAAGGTCAAAGCGATGAATCATCTTGAACACAACCATATGGACTGAAATGTGGCTCATTAATCAGGGAAAATGACCCACTATTTGTCTTTTATTGTCTTCCTTGTTAGGATTGTGCAGTCTATTTGTTTTCTGGACCATTAATTATTGTAGCAGGTCATTAATTAGGACTATTTTTTCAAGCATTTTATTTACGGCATGTTGTCATTCCTGACTAATCAAGAGTGGCCCCTATACCTATGTGCGTAGGCTTTCTAAATTCATCAATGGTTGCCAGGGGCTTACCTTCTTGAATGTTAGCATTGCTACACATTTCGTCCAAAACTATCCAGTCAGGGAAAGGGGCATTTTCTACAAAAGAAGGTGGCAAATTCTAAAGGAATGCAATAAATGATATTTGCTGAAGATGCCAAGTCATTTGACAAATCTCTTAATGCAAAACACATTTTTATTTTGCATTGCTTGCTTTTTTTTCTTGTTCGTCCTTCGAGGCAGAAGATAACCATGTTCATCATCTGCGGTGTTGCAATAGCTTCCAGTGGGTGCATAACTGATTGCTAAGACACCCGGAAGGTCCAGCGTCAAATAAGACACGATACCAGAGGCAATTGAGTTAACATAAGAAGAAGAACATAAGAAATAGGAGCAGGAGTAGGCCATCTAGCCCCTCGAGCCTGCCCCGCCATTCAATAAGATCATGGCTGATCTGAAGTGGATCAGTTCCACTTACCTGCCTGATCCCTATAACCCCTAATTCCCTTACCGATCAGGAATCCATCTATCCGTGATTTAAACATATTCAGCGAGGTAGCCTCCACCACTTCAGTGGGCAGAGAATTCCAGAGATTCACCACCCTCTGAGAGAAGAAGTTCCTCCTCAACTCTGTCCTAAACTGACTCTCCTTTATTTTGAAGCTGTGCCCTCTAGTTCTAGTTGTGAATTAGTTACCAGCCTGGGATACTCTCTCCTTTTCATTTTCTTTCTGCCTCCGATACTTGCTTTCAAAGGAGATTGCGCCGTCCTTTATTTGCTTGTGCCTGGTGAAGCAATCCTGGGTGAATTTCACCCAGGACTCAGAAGACAATGGGGGCAATTCTGCCGAATTGGGACTTGGTGCCCACGCCAGTGAGAAACCTGGAGAGTTTCATGTTGGCATTAGCAGCGTCTATCAGATGCATTGCAGGCAAACTGCCGGCCAGCCCCGCTGTTAAAAATGGCGGCCCGGTCTCTGCACTCATTTACAGAGCCCCTCCCCCTAACAAATGAAATGGTGCCCCCACACTGAACAGGGGAGCACCATCAACCCCTCACCAAAGAGGGGCATCCTCCCCCCCCCCGCCCACAAATAATGTTTGACCCCCCCTACAGTATCTATTGTGCAGCTACTACACTTCTGGACTTTGTTACAGATTCGAAAATACCCCGTAAAGATAGCCAGTCATTTATAAGCAGTTACAAATTGTTGACCATACCAACTTCTCGGGTAAGTTCACAAATTTCACACCCATACTCCCAGGAGGTGGGAGTTCAGGATCTTCCACTGCAACCCTTTCTTTGGCCAGCATCATTGAGTGTGGCTGCCCAGTATGAACACAGATTTGAGCAAGTGAAGAGGGCACTCAAAAGAGCGTATATTTGATTTGATTTATTATTGTCACATGTATTAGTATATAGTGAAAAGTATTGTTTCTTGCACACTATACAGGCAAAGCATACCGTTTATAGAGAAGGAAAGGAAAGAGTGTAAAATTGTAGTGTTACAATCATAGCTAGGGTGTAGTGCGAGGTAGGTCCATTCAAAAGTCAGATGGCAGCAGGAAAGAAGCTGTTTTTGAGTCGGTTGGTATGTGACCTCAGACTTTTGTATCATCTTCCCGATGGAAGAAGGTGGAAGAGAGCATGTCCAGGGTGTGTGGGGTCCTTAATTATGCTGGCTGCTTTTCCGAGGCAGCGGGAAATATAGACGGTGTTAATGGATGGGAGGCTGGTTTGCGTGATGGACTGGGCTACGTTCACGACCCTTTGCAGTTTCTTGCAGTCTATATCTCTGCCATGCTGTGTTAACTCAACATTATTACAATTACACAGCTCTTCCTTGAGGCTTTAGCATGCTTGATGAATCTTTCTAACTATAAAGATGTAAAGCTCTTTTTGTTAAGAGCTTCCATAGGGCGGCACGGTGGCACAGTGGGTTAGCACTGCTGTCTCTCAGCGCCAGGGACCCAGGTTTGATTCCTGGCTTGGTTACTGTGTGGAGTTTGCACATTCTCCTCGTGTCTGCATGGGTTTCCTCCGGGTGCTCCAGTTTCCTCCCACAGTCCAAAGATGTGTGCGGGTTAGGTGGATTGGCCATGCTAAATTGCCCCTTAGTGTCAGGGGGACTGGCTAGGGTAAAAGCATGGGGTAATGGGGATAGGGCCTGTGTGGGATTGCGGTCGGTGCAGACTCGATGGTTTGAATGACCTCCTTCTGCACTGAAGGATTCTATGATCTCACTGAGGAGGCTTCTGGCCAATCTATGCCCAATAACCTGCTCTGAAAAGTCAACTAACACTTTACCAACTGTGACAAATACCACTACCTCCGCTGAAACAATTCACAACATCCTAAAACAATCAACAATATTCAGGAAAAAATGTCAGTTTGCCCTATTTCCCAATGTTAATGGATTTGTTTTTAAATTCTAGGCTCCACACCTGCTCCTTTGCCAAAAACTAATCAGTTCTTCCTTGGCTAATCCATGCACAAAGATTTGTCGAACAATGTCCATTTGTTTTTGAGATATAGAAGGTGATCCTTCCAGCCTGCTGTGCTGCTCGAGTAGCGCAGTGGGCTGAGAGACATCAGTGGCGGCCGTTTCGCGGGATTCGCCCTGGATGCGAAGGCCTCCGTGTGTATCCCAAAGTAAATTTTCTGACGTAATCAGCTCTGTGTCAGATATTGGGGCGGAGCTGATTATCATATGGAAATGTCATTCAAATTGATATTCCCGTATGATTAGCAGGCCTGGGACGGAATTCCCCGGGCCCGGTAGTGTCACCCCCCTGCTGGGAGTGGTTCCTCCAGTGACCTTTATGACAGCTCCCCACTATTGGGGAACAGGTGTCCAACCCCGCTGGAGAGACGGAGGCAATTGAGGGCCCGCTGGGAGGTTGAGGGTAAGGGGAGTGCCACTTGGGCAGTGCCAGCCTGGCACTGCTCACCAGGAACTGGGCAGTGCCAATGGGATAGGAGCAGATGGGGACGGGGCCTACTGGGGGCAAGGCATATTGGTGGGGGTGCAATCAGTGAGGGAGGACCTGCTGGCACTCTGCAAAAAGATCAGTGGGGGAGGAAGGGGTGAGGATGATTAGGGCTGGCCATCCGGGGTGGGGGTCGGGGCTGCCTGCGGGGGAATCGGAGCAGGCCTGGGTGGGGAGACATAGGGGATGGCCGGAGACATCCGGGAGGCCAGCGATTGGCTTTGGGGGGTTCAGAAGGCCAGCAATAGGGGGTTGCAGGGCAGGCCAGCAGTATGGAGCCGACAATGGAGGGGGGGCCACTGCGCATGCGCCAATCTCAGCACTGACAGATCGGCACATGCACAATGGCCCACTCAGCACCATGCTGCCGGCATCTCGAGCGGGAATAAGCCCTGTCCCCAGATTTCCAGAGTGAATCACACTAGTGCACTCTGATGCGCAGTGTTGGAGAATCACTCTGGTAAGTATGTTTAAAAAAACGGTGGGAATTACATCCATTTTTCCTCTCGTTGGAATTTAGAATATTTTTGGGAGAATCCCGGCCATATTGTTTCAAACAGCCAGATAGACTAACAGAGATGAAAACTTATCTCTGTCTACTTTCAATGGTGAAGGTAATTAACCCTTCTAAATACAGTTTCAATATTTGCCTGTTTAGGCTTAAAAGCACAGACCAGACTAACAGCTCAACACTGCAATCATGCTTCAATCTCCTGATGAGTAATGCCAGAGAGGATTGTTCAAATCTATCTCTTGTTAACGTTCATTTTGCAACGTAGCTTGTATCTACTGTGAGTATTGCTAATCAATTCACCTTGGCCCAACGATCCCCCTTAAAATGGTTCTGGAATGTTATGCAAATATAGACTACTTGGGTGGTTCGGAGGTTGGAATTGATTGAAAGGTTGCATACAGTCAATGTAATTAAGATGTGTATAGAGGCAATGTGAATCTCAATGGAAAAAGCCTGGAATTAAATGTGGATGGCCTCCGAGACTTAACCTCACTAATAACTGACGTTTAATGAAAACTGAAGTATTAATTTATTGCTGAAATATAAAAACTAAATACTCTCCCTCAGTGGAGTAAGTAACGACTATTCGTGATGACAAAAGCAAGTGTAGATAATCTGTTTTTGAACTGTGACATAGAAGGATGTCTGAAGAAAGTTCTGTCAAAGCAGAGAAATGTACCCCAGCTGGATACTGAAAAAATATATAGATGACGACCAGTTCATTTTACCACTGATGAACTCTGACTCAATCTCCCAATATGGTCCAATGACATAATCTCAGATATTAAGGTGCAGTTTTGTTTTGCAAGCTGATCCCCAAGTGATCTATTATTGTTGCAGTCTTTGAAAACACAGTTCACAATGCCTGTTCACTATTGATGATGTAATCTAGTTTCACTAAACCAACTGACGGAATAAGGAAATGCATTGTCAAGTCAGTTTTGTGGCAGCGTTTTGACATTGTAAGATGGGTGATGACGAGTTGGTCGAAGGTTTTACATCTCTGCTGATTTTTCTCCTGCAGTCAGTACAAACAAAAAGTCAGAATTATCCTGTGTTTTCTCAACAAGTCTGCTGTCAGATGTGGTGCTGAGAAGTTTGAAAACTGACCTGGCCAAAAATGCTTTGACCTTAGTTATAGAACAGTGACATTTATTATAACATATATTCGCCCTTCTTTTAAATTCCTTTTTCTTAAAATCCTTGCTTTGGCTTGATTTTGGTTTATCGCATTCTGTTTGCAATTGGACACACCCAGACTCTGAGTTAATCTCTGTGTGATCTTTTCACCCTAATCCCCAAACAAGTTATCGCTGCTATGACATGTTGAATCCCAAAAGCCTTTTGCTCATAGAAAGTGATGTAAACTACTTGTTTTTGGTACTGTTTATGCATTCTGATATTTTAGACATCACTCAAAGATCTTCAGCTTATACTTAACTGCCTGTTAGAAAACAGTCTGTAATTCCAATTTCTTTGTAGTAAATTCTGATTTTAGGCTATTTGTTGAAGAACTGTATTGCATGGGCTGCACATTGCTCAGTTGATGAGGATTGTGTAAAACTCACTTAATCGGAGATGCACAGTTTTGCCCACTGCCCAATTTCCCACTTCCTTGCACACTACATACAGCCTCACGGGTGAGGGCATCTCAAAACTGGTACTGCAACTGAACAGGATGAACTCTGTCACCGCAGCTATCTGGGTCACGTGCTCAGCAATGTCTTGGGTGATGTCAGGGTGTTAACGAGAGGTAAAACTTATAAATCTATAACCACATGCTCTTGGGAGAATCACATGGTCTCAAACTACAGGGGATTTCTTAGAGAGGCCTTGACAATTGGAGATGACTAGCATTTTACAGGAGAGGAGAGAGGACTATTGGCCAGGTTGATGTGCTTCAACGAAGAAAAGGTGCCAAAGGGACCAAGACAAAATTTATTGATGAGGGCCACGACATCACCACAGCAATTTGGGTGGAGCAGGTGATGGAAAGTATATCCAAGTGAGAAGGTTGTGTTACGGATCACAACGATGCCAGTTTTAAGCCAAGTTCAATCAAAGACAGAACATCATTACGATCAATGTTATGAAAGACAGAATGTCAGTACGATCAAGATTATGAATGGCTGGGGCTTTGTTTGCATGTGAAAAGACATTCTAGAGGGAAACATAAAGAAGCCCAATGAACAGAATCTAATCCACCAATTTTTTGGCTTCACCGTTTGGAATTTTCCATTGGTCTTCCATGGTTTTTTTCCCCTCCTATACACGTAAAGGAATGTTGGGTACACCTAGAGCTTAACCTGCAAAGCCCATCTTACTACTTTTATATTATTATACATGTCGGTGCTTTGGGGGGCTGTGTCAGTTTTCTTTTAACTGGTGTTCAGCTTTTAATCGTTTCCCAGAAAACAGTGAGTGGAATTTTCCCAAAAAATGGCCAAGTGTCAGGTTCTGACTGAAATCTGGCGGGTTTCTCCAACATCAAGTTTTCTCTCCAAATCGTCTGACATCTTTTCTAATAAAAAGCAGAGGGGATGTTTTGCGCCGTCGTTCTTGAGAGCGGGGCCTGATAGAGCTGGCAAGGCTGGTTCCACAGAGATTGACTGGTGTGGTCATCTCAACTGCCGGGGAACGCCGGTGGGAAGGGACACCTGATGCCCCGAGAAACAACAGCGTTAAGCCATTTAAGAATTTTAAAATCTATTCAAATTAATGGTAATCAGGTTCATGCCCAGCGATTATGCCTCCAGCGGGGGCCGGGGTAGATCTCATTCTGAGATCGATCTCCCCGGTGCAAGTCCTGTTAACACCCTCTCGCGAGAGTTTGCAGCCACAACAGGATTTGCGCCCGAGACGAACGGGCCTGGAAAATCTCCCCCATAAATGCAAAATGGCGATGAGGTGGAAAACACTCCTTCAGGAATGTTCCTTCATTTCTTTGCACCATAACTAACCCAATACAGGATGTTGATTCCATCTTGATTATGAGGAGAACTTCAATTACTATAATACTGTGTTCACTACAAAAAAAATTATAATTGTAATTAATCGCTGAATTCCATCCATTATGCATACAATGGGTTACTTTACCTGGTAGTGACGAGTTAATAAAAACTGTGATGGATAAAGGCACAAAATGGGAAGGTGCCCCGAGGAACACTCCATTATTAGGGTGAATGGAGGTGCATACGGTGACACCGCTCTATAATTGCATTTACAAATAATCTCAGTTACAATCCGCGCTCATCTTCCATAGGTCAACATGTCAATTTTAAAGGGTATTTCCTCAACTGGTTGTTCATATCTGGTTTTAGCAATTTAACCTATCGTACAAATATTATGCAAGAAGTATAACAGGTAAGACAGATGAACTGAGAGCCTGGATTACTGCATGGAATTATGGATGTTATTGCAATTACAGAAACATGGTTAAAAGAGGGACAGGACTGGCAGCTTAACATTCCAGGATATTGTTGTTTTAGACGGGACAGAAGGGGAAAGAAAAGGGGTGAGGGAGTTGTACTGCTGATTCGAGAGCACATCACAGCTGTGCTGAGGGAGGAGACTTGGGAGGATCTTGCAGTGAGGCATTATGGGTGGAGCTCAGGAATAGGAAGTGTGAAATCACAATGTTGGGAGCGTGCTATTGACCTCTCAACAGAGGAGCAGTTGTGTAGTCAGATACTGAAAAGTTGTGATAAAAGCAGGATAGTTATGATTGGAGACTTTAACTTCCCCCATGTTGACTGGGACTCCCTTACAGCCAGGGGCTCGGATGGAGAGCAATCTTTTAGATGTGTCCAGGAGGGCTTTTTGATACAGCATGTTGACAATCCAAACAGGGAGGGGGGGCATACTGGACTTGGTATTGGGGAATGAGCCAGGCCAGATCATAGAAATCATAGAAACCCTACAGAGCAGAAGGAGGCCATTCGGCCCATCGAGTCTGCACCGACCACAATCCCACCCAGGCCCTACCCCCACATATTTACCCACTAATCCCTCTAACCTACGCATCTCAGGACTCTAAGGGGCAATTTTTAACCTGGCCAATCAACCTAACCCGCACATCTTTGGACTGTGGGTGGAAACCGGAGCACCCGGAGGAAACCCACGCAGACACGAGGAGAACGTGCAAACTCCACATAGACAATGACCCAAGCCAGGAATCGAACCCAGGTCCCTGGAGCTGTGAAGCAGCAGTGCTAACCACTGTGCTACCGTACCGCCCCAGATCATTGATGTTTCAGTGGGGGAGCATTTTGGGTTTAGTGACCATAATTCCATAAGACTTCGGGTAGTCATGGATAAGGACAAGAATGGTGAGAGTGTTTAATTGGACGAGGGCCAATTATATCCAAATTAGACAGGAACTGGGGAATGTGGATTGGGAGTGGCTATTTGAGAGCAAATCTATGTCTGGCATGTGGGAGGCTTTTAAAGGCCAGTTGATTGAAGTGCAGGACAGACATGTCCCTGCAAAAATGAAAGATAGAAATGGCAGGATTCGGGAACCATGGATGACAAGGGAAATTGGAAGCATTGTCAAAAGGAAAAAGAAAGCATTCGATAGGTCTAGGCATCTAAAAACTGACAAAGTCTTTGAGGAGTACAGTGAAAGTAGGAAGGAACTTAAACATGGAATTAGGAGGGCTAAAAGGGGCCATTAAATGTCTTTGGCAAAGAGGGTCAAGGAGAATCCCAAGGCTTTTTATACATATATTATGAGCAAGAGAGTAGCAAGAGAAAGGGTAGGCCCACTCTAGGACAGTGGAGGGAAGTTATGCATGGAGCCATAGGAAGTGGGTGAGATCCTTAATGAGTACTTTGTATCAGTTTTCACCAAGGAGAAGGACATGACAGATGTTGAGGCCAGGGATAGGTGTGTGGATATTCTAGAGAATGTCAATAGATCGAAGGTGGAAGTGATGAGTACCCTAAATTGCTTTAAGGTAGACAAGTCCCTGTGGCTGGATGGGATCCATCCCAGGTTACTTCGGGAGGCAAGGGAGAAATAGCTGGGGCCTTAACAGATATCTTCACATCCTCTTTGACCACAAGCGAGGTTCCAGAGGACTGGAGAATAGTCAATGTTGTTCCCTTGTTTAAAAAAGGAAGCAGGGATAATCCAGCAAATTATAACCTTCAGGAACATTAACATACAGATAGATCGAGGCATGCAGGTCCCTAAAAGTGGCGAAGGTAATTAGGAAGGCATATGGCATGCTTGCATTCATAGCTGAGGCATTGAGTACAAAAGTTGGGAAATCATGTTGCAGCTGTATAAAACCTTGATTAGGCCACATTTGGAGTATTGCGTGCAGTTCTGGTCACCACACTACCAGAAGGACATGGAAGCTTTGGAAAGAGTGCAAAGAAGGTTCACAAGGATGTTGCCCGGTTCTGAGGGTGTTGATTATGAGGAGGGGTTGAATAAATTAGGATTGTTTTCACTGGAAAAACGGAGGCTGAGGGGAGACCTGATAGAGGTCTACAAAATTATGAGAGGCATAGACAAAGTGGATAGTCAGAGGCATTTTCCCAGGGTGGAAGTGCCAATTACAAAAGGGCACAGGTTCAAGGTGAGAAGGGAAAATTTTAAGGGAGATGTGCAGGGGAAGTTTTTCACGCAGAGAGCGGTGGGTGCCTGGAATGCACTGCCAGGTGGAAAGCAGGCACATTAGCAACATTGAAGAATAGGGAGGGAATAAAGGAATACAGTCCGAGTAAGGACAGAAGGATTGTTTTTAGTTTAGTTAGGGCATCATGATGGGCACAGGCTTGGAGGGCCGAAGGGCCTGTTCCTGTGCTGTGCTTTTCTTTATTCTTTGTACCAATCTGTCTATAAAGTATTTCTAATGCAAGTATTTTCTGTCTTGTGTTTCCAGTAAAATTCTATTGATTGTGTCTGTGACATAAATGGACTTCCAGAAAGGTCAAGTTGTATTTACATTTGTGTGTCAAAAAATAGTGAGAGTTTGGAAATTACTCGATCTATTTATTTTTAATTAAAACCTTAGGGAAGGACTAAAGGCAGTGGGCACAATCTTACCGGCCGTTCATGCCATGCTCCCACTGCGATGTCGGAGAATTTGATGCCCAACCAAATCTCCGTTCACTGCAGCAGGATGGGAAAATCCCACCAGCGTGAACGGTGGTAAGATTCCGGCCAGAGTGAAGTTTGACCAGCAGCCAGAGTAGGAAGGAACATTTTAGATCTCACTCCTTTCCATTTCTTCAAATCTCTTATTACTTTCAAAACCAGTTTTTCTGATGATGTTTTTGGTCCCAACTCATAACCGCTCCCTAGTAAAAGTGCAAAACTGAGGATGCTGGAAATCTGAAATAAAAACAGAAAATACTGGATAAACTCAGCAGTCCTGGCAGAATCTGTGAAGAAAGAAACAGACTTAATCTTCCAAGACCATATAACCCTTCTGCAGACTGTTCTGTAAATGACTCAAAATATTAACTGTTTCTCTCTCCACAGATGCTGCTGAGTTTATCCAGCATTTTCTGTCTTTATTCCTTTACCCCACCCTGCGGCATGGTGGCACAGTGGTTAACAGTGCTGCTTCAGGGACCCGGGCTCAATTCTGGCCTTGGGTGACTGTGTAGAATTCTCCCCATGTCTGCAGGTTTCCTCCGGGTGCTCTGGTTTCCTCCCACACACCAAAGGTGTGGAGGTTAGTTGGATTGACCATGGTTTTTTAAAAAATGCCCTTTAGTATCCCAAGATGTGTAGGTTAGATGGATTAGCCATGGTAAATGTGTAGGATTCTGGGGATAGGGCGGGGAAGAGGGTCTGGATAAGAGACTGTGTCAGAGAGTCGGTGTAGACTTGATGGGCTAAATGGCCTCTTCTGCACTGTAGGGATTCTATGATTCTATGCAACGTGTTATATAAAGAATGTTGCCCTGAATGAAACCTGCACATCTAAACTGGTGCACTCTTTGAGATGGATAAATCGTGCATTGATGCAAACGCAAGGGAGCACAAATTGTATTACAGTTGAAACACACACTTTTGAAACTAAGTTATTTGTTTTTGGTCCAGAGATAAGCTAGAGAGAGGAGCCAGACCTCCTCCTGCTGGTTGTTATCCAGTGACGCTTGCTAGAAAGATGTTGGATCAGCCATGATCTTATTGAATGGCGGAGCAGGCTTGAGGGGCTAGATGGCCTACTCCTGCTCCTATTTCTTATGTTCTTATGGATGGAGAGAGGATCAAATGTGGCTACAATACCCACGATGAACAAATAACATTGTCAGTTTGGAGTAGAAATCCATGCTATGTGTTAGTGCAAATTGGGCATTATCACATCAGCAGCCCCATTTCATTGTCCTTGTAACAGGCGACCAAAGCAATACTGTCTGTTTTGATCCCTGTGTCTTCAGTGGCCACTTTGGTTAGATACTGAGTTACATTGACACAAAAGCAATTCCAGCTTTTAAATAAAGCAGTCCATGGCTTCAACTCAGTGCTCCTGGCTTTCATCTTACCTAAAAGTCAATTTCTGTAGTAGATCAAAAGGATTTCCACTTTATCACAGTTGCCTATCTGAATTATCAAACAATAAATTTAAATTATTGCTTCAGAATACTTTGCTCAGTTTGGCATTGAACCTCAAAGTTCAATCATTCTTCCTTTCACTTTTAATACATTGGAAGAAAGAATCATTAAAGTTGTCTTGCCAAATTTAATTTTCTTTAGAAACTCAAGTGAAAGCTGCAAATGATGATTTATTTTGCTTTGATATTAATTATGTATTAGCTTTTTCATTTTTCATTATTGGTTTGATCCAGTCTGCTGTTCTCCTTCCAAAAATAATCTGGTGGGAGACCAAGCTGGCTGCTGGTGTGGTGTTTATTGCAATAGTTCACTAATCATAGGGAGCTTTGAAGTCCCAGTGCATGTTTTGATGTGATTGATCAAGCAAGGGACCATCCTGAGAATGTTTTCACTCGCTTTGGGTTTTACTTACATCACAAATGTTGTTCGCCATTATGAACGTTCTTGTTTTTTAAATAATTGCAAGCATATGTGGCAGAATGACTTCAGTCCAGATTCGAGCAGGATCAGGCAAGGCATCGTGCCTCTGAATTGTTGCTTTTCTCAGCACTGTTTTCTGCCCTGTTCTTGCCGTGAGAGTAGACCATGACTGGAAGTGTCATCTCTGGTGGGAAAAGCAGTGAGAATTCTGCTGGGTAGGTTGGCGTGATCCAGATCACCATTCAGCCACGCTTAGACAATTTTTTGGAGTTTGGGGAACTTGTTGCCGCAAAGAGATGTGCAGGACCAAAAGACGGCGGCAAGACTGGCTCCTCCGAGATCGGGGCATAGTTTTTAAAGGGCACTGCCCAGCCATGTCCCTGACCACCTGAGGGCTACACTGGCCTCCGAGCACCTTCAGTGTGGAGACCAATAGTGATTCCCGCCAGCTTCCCGTTGTGCCAGTGGGTTGGTGAATACCGGGAGCCAGGTGAATCTGGCTAAAACCCGGAAATGCATATTTAAATACAGATTTAAATATGCTAACCTAGTTTATACCCTCACTAGGCATGAACCAGATTACATCACCGTGGGCAGGGTTGGGATTCTCCCCGGAGCAAATCACATTTGGCCCGTTTTGCACGATTCTGTGTCCATAATGTGATATGCACCTGGACGCATGGGCCGGAGAATCGCCCCCATAGAGTGAAAGTGAACCCGGAAATGGTTCACTGGACAGAACAAACTAACAAGTAAAACTGTGTTGATCAGACTTGCTCTTTATTTGTTACTATTACTCTGTAACTAAATCGATATTTTGTTTTGTTTCTGTCCACAGGCGGACTGAACCCACAGCCCGACCTCACTCCTGGCATTCTACGAAGTTAGTGGAAACCCAACCAGATTCAAGCATGATGCAAATATCTCAGGGCACGATTAGCACTCCTTGGCACCAAACCTACCACTCTAGGTTAGTAAGGGTCTCGTTTATTCCTATGGCAACAAGAGAATCTGCTATTTTCTTCTATGCTATGAAACGATTTGGACCAAGAAAAGAGTTACCTTCGAAGCGGATTTAATCCTGTTTCACTTGCAGTAATGAGGTGGCAGTTTTAATAGCAGACTTTTTACAATCTGTGCTTGTTAGTTATTGCTATTCCTTCAACCTCTTGCGCACATTCACTGTTAATCTTCATTGATGTTTTCAAGTTGAAGATTTAGAGAATCTTAAAATACTGGTTGTGAAATCTGTAAAAAGATATATATTACAGTTAATGCCTTGTCCTCAGTGTTGGCATAAGAGAGAGTCCTACAACCACATGTTTTTTATTTAGGTGCATCACTTTCATCTTCTCCCCACCCCAGATATGCTTACTCTCGGGCTGGATAATAAAAATAGCTATGTTAATAATCATCAAAGAGATCTAAAACTCCTTGCCTATAAATTAGGTACACGTGCTTTAATTGGTAGATGTGCTGCCTTGGCTTCACATCACTAGGGTTAAATCAGTTGGCCAGCACAGCTGGGGGAGCAGGTGCTTTGGGTGTTGGAATGGAACCTTAATGCCTGATCTTTGCAGTGGAATTTGTTCAGTTACATTGATTTGCTAAATCTAGTTGTGCTGATGTATTTAATTTGTATATGTATGTCCCATTTCTTTGCTGCAAGTAACATTTTTAAATATTATGAACAGTGTGAACTCCTTCCTCTTAAATTTGTGGAGGAGACATTTTGTATTTCAATTGACGCCTCCCTCAGATTTTTCACACCACCTCTCCTCATTTCCTCCTTCCTGTAACATTTTTCGACATTAACCTATCACAGCAGATACAGTAGAAAATTAGCTATGTTTATTTTAAATGGGAGGACCGTCTGAATTTTGGATTTTTGCAAGATGTGTATGGGGAAAATCTATTTTTTTATTAAATTGGTGTGTTGCAGAGACAAAAGTTGCGGTTCAAATGTATGAAATATTCTTAATCTTTACAAGTGAGATCAATTTGAATTATGTTATTGCATACTTTATATTTAGAATAGATAAAAAGACATCTTGATGGCATTGAAATGGGAGATTTCTTGTCAATACCATACCAAAGTCTGTGATGCATGATCTGGAAACGTGCACAGTGACTGGTGACATTGCTATCTTGCACTTAACAGTGGAGAAATGTTGACTGGTACCTAAGTGAGGATATGACAGATGACCCTTGGCGTCATGTTGGCCGTGAGGGTTGCATTTCTGTTTGATTTTCTTACAGAAAATAAATGTCTCTGCCGCTGTGTTGAAATTAGGTTTCTGCTAACTGTTCCCTTTGGATTGACTCAACACTGTTTTAAGAGATTAGATAAATACTTAACATTGTCGCTATTGTTCTATTGCATGTTTTGACTAACATTTGCACCCATATATACTGCCAAGTTCCTTTGTGTGCTTTGTGTTATAACGTCTTCTTGTTGTCCTAGTGGGTTTGTTTAATTTGTAACAGTCATGGGTGCAAACTAATTGTATAATCATGGGAACAATCAAACATTATCTGGATTCGGGTTCTATATCAGTGGAGGACCAAGAAATAAAGGGAGGTTAGGATTTCTTTCATTTTCGGATTGGCAAATAAACACTTGAAAATGAAAACAATGAGCATATAAACAGATTGAAAACAATCTACTTCTCTTGTGAAATGTATATGCAAGTTGGTTTCTCAAGTCACTCTATCCAATTTAATATTTTCTTGGAGCAAAATTTAAACCCTGTTTTGAAAAGTATGGGATATCTTTCTGCATTGGCTGGGGCCGCCACTGTGATAGCAAGGTCTTTCTTGGTGGCCTTTTCCATGAGAGCCTCTGGGTTAAGTCAGACAAAAATCATACCTGGATCCTGCTCCTAATCGCGCTCCAGTGGCCTTTCTGGGAAACGTGTGACTTTTCAGTGAAGGCTAGTGTTGGGTTGGTCACAATGTTGGAATGTTTCACATGGGTTAATAAATGGCCAGTGCTCATGGTTGGGACTCCTGCATTACCTTTTGAGCAAGATAGTGAGTGGATAGTTGCTGTAGCCTGAGAAGCTGTGACTTAAATCATTGCCTTGAAACTGCAGGATAGGGGGAGTAATAGGTGCTCATGCACTACAGTCATTGGCTTCAGCATGACTGCACTGTTGTCATTATCTATAGTCTAAAAATGTTAAAAGGATCCAAGAGAGTAGATATGGAGACACTAATTTCTCTGGTGGAAGCATCAAGAACCAGGGAACTGAATAGCAATAGAGCCTGCTTCCTTCAGAAGTAGAAATCTGGAACTCCCCTCCCCAAAAATAAAACTGTGGTGCCTGGGTCAATTAAAGCTTTCAACACGAGGATAGATAGATTTTGGTTAAGAGTATCAAAGGATAGGAGGCAGTGGCAGGGAGATGCTAAAAGGTGCTATGTAAATGCAAATGGTTACTGTTGTTGAACCAAAACCTGCTTTAATGCAGCAGCAAATGCCCTCAGTTATCTTATTTATCCATCATCAACTGACGTCAAATTCATAAGCAGATTTCAGTTGCTTCACCTTGAGGTGGGGTCAGCTCCAGTGCCGACCCCAAAAGTACACTGCTTTGTTCCTCAGCCAAGGAGGCTGAGAGTTGACATTATGTTGAGTAACCACAGGGACGACTCCTGTTGCCTGGGCACATCCAGCCTACACAGAAAAGTGATCTTGGGTAACATTAGGTTTCTAATTGCACAGTGCTACGCCTGGAATCTTTCCGCCTCTCCATTCACTGTGGAATCAAATAAAGTGAGCACTTTTATTCCACACTGTATGGAGACTTTGAAACATTGGAGTATTTACGCAGATCTTTGAAGTTTGTGTTGGAACAACAAGGGACAGTTCAGTCCAAGTAATTTGCCCCACCATTTACATCCTTCTCTGGACTGCGTAGATGTGACATGTTCGGCATCTGCTGAATCTATTCCCGATTTAAGTTGCCATTATGCCTCACAACTAGCATAGGGAAGAAATTGCAGGTGCGGTAATGAAAAAAACAGCATCTGTTCACCATGAGAGCAACACAGAAAATGCCCTGCGGTACTTTACTGAGGTGGGAAATTATTAAAAAGTGAATAAAACAACAAATGAACAAAACAATGGACAGGTTTTTTTATGATGGTTGCAGATGCAGAGAGATTTACAGAGTGATTTGCAGAGAGTAGGACCGAGGCAGCAAAAGACTGTCGTCACTGAGAGAGAAGAGCACAAAGGGCAAAGGATTTAATGGTGTAGCAGGGGTTCTGAAACTAGAGAGCTTACAAAGATGGTACACAAAGAACAAAGAACAGTACAGCACAGGAAACAGGCCCTTCGGCCCTCCAAGCCTGTGCCGCTCCTTGGTCCAACTAGACCAATCGTTTGTATCCCTCCATTCCCAGGCTGCTCATGTGACTATCCAGGTAAGTCTTAAACGATGTCAGCGTGCCTGCCTCCACCACCCTACTTGGCAGCGCATTCCAGGCCCCCACCACCCTCTGTGTAAAAAACATCCCTCTAATATCTGAGTTATACTTCGCCCCTCTCACCTTGAGCCCGTGACCCCTCGTGAACGTCACTTCTGATCTTGGAAAAAGCTTCCCACCGTTCACCCTATCTATCCCCTTCATAATCTTGTACACCTCTATTAGATCTCCCCTCATTCTCCGTCTTTCCAGGGAGAACAACCCCAGTTTACCCAATCTCTCCTCATAGCTAAGACCCTCCATACCAGGCAACATCCTGGTAAACCTTCTCTGCACTCTCTCTAACGCCTCCACGTCCTTCTGGTAGTGCGGCGACCAGAACTGGACGCAGTACTCCAAATGTGGCCTAACCAGCGTTCTATACAGCTGCATCATCAGACTCCAGCTTTTATACTCTATACCCCATCCTATAAAGGCAAGCATACCATATGCCTTCTTCACCACCTTCTCCACCTGTGTTGCCACCTTTAAGGATTTGTGGACTTGCACACCTAGGTCCCTCTGTGTTTCTATACTCCTGATGACTCTGCCATTTATTGTATAACTCCTCCCTACATTATTTCTTCCAAAATGCATCACTTCGCATTTATCCGGATTAAACTCCATCTGCCACCTCTCCGCCCAATTTTCCAGCCTATCTATATCCTGCTGTATTGCCCGACAATGCTCTTCGCTATCCGCAAGTCCAGCCATCTTCGTGTCATCCGCAAACTTGCTGATTACGCCAGTTACACCTTCTTCCAAATCATTTATATATATCACAAATAGCAGAGGCCCCAGTACAGAGCCCTGCGGAACACCACTGGTCACAGCCCTCCAGCCGGAAAAAGACCCTTCGACCACTACCCTCTGTCTCCTATGGCCAAGCCAGTTCTCCACCCATCTAGCCACTTCTCCTTGTATCCCATGAGCCTTAACCTTCTTAACCAACCTGCCATGTGGGACTTTGTCAAATGCCTTACTGAAATCCATATAGACGACATCCACGGCCCTTCCTTCATCAATCATTTCTGTCACTTCCTCAAAAAACTCCACCAAATTTGTGGACTGAGGTGACAGAGAGATTGTAAGTCAGATTCATTGAGAATAGGAAATGCATGGAATGGGGAGGGGAAGGGGAAACTGAACTGCTTGAGAAGTATTTGGAGAGAGAGGAGGGTGAATGAAGGGAATCAAGGATAGTAGCAGATTTGCTATATATGCCCTGTATACATGAGAAATCAAGATGAAATATTGCCACAGGTAAAGCAAAACTAGAGGATGTGAATAATTAACTAGGAGGCACAAGTGCAATTCCATCCTCACTTTAAAGTCATACGTTAATATTTCCAATATAAATTTCTATGTATGCGCTTGTATTGAAACTGCTGATGTAAAAAGTCACATTGCAATTCCACACTGCCAGTGACAGGATTGCAGCATCCCCACTAGTTGGGGGGTATAATTGCAACCTAATGGCTTTACTTTGGCAGTGTCCATTATAAATATATGCATAGAAATTTATAACGGAAGATGTTGAAAGGAGTGCAGCATAAGGTGCCAGACACGATACACATGCATAGAAAAAAAAGGTACAAGCGTCACTCGCTGTGTTTCGATTGTTGGAGCCATTTGACACTGGATGTTAGGGACACCCATCAATGTCTTTAAAAATTCTTTAAACAAAAAACCCAGTTTATGTAAATGGAAACAGGTAAAAGTATATTCTGTCTTAATACTTAACTCTGTTGAGATGATGTCTACTGGTGGAAATCTCTCGCTCCTGGACATACAAACCTCAATATTCAAATGTTTTCAGCCTTGAACGTGTATCAGTTTTTCAGTTTGCTACACCTTCTTCGTAGCAACTATGATAACCATGGTCTCTGATATCTAAAGAACTATAGGGATGTCCTTTCATTTATTTTTCACTTTTCATAGCCCTTCACTTCTTTTTAACTTATCTCTAAAGACAAGCAAATTGATTAGGTCATTACTGAACATGAGTGAAGAATGTGCTTTTTCCATCAGAATACCGAGTGTAACAGAGACATTCTCCCAGGAATTCTGTTGGCATTTATAGGAAGTGTGCTTATTACCAAAACATTTACTTGACTCTAGGATCCATTCTTGCCTCTGGGTCAGTAGGTTTAGGGTACAAGCTCTGTCCCAGCCAGTCCTGGCCACTGAAGGGATCGAGCTCCAAATTATGTTTGATTTCAGGAAGGGTATCAGTGTGGTGTTCCCCCTCCCACCAACCATGAGTGGAATATGAGATTACTAAAATCATTTTGCCTCAGAGCCTAGCCAGCCAGCTAGTACAATCAGCATACCAGAAGGTAATCTGGAGTTAACACGCAAATAAACAACATTTTTTTATAGTGCCGTGAAAGTTAATATTGGTGTTTAAAGTCCTGATATAACTAATCAGAATAACATTGATGTTTGTATTTGAAGGTACATGAATATTATAGCTTCCATTTGGCCACACACTACTGTTTATTTCTGGCTTAAGCTTTTATTTTATGTATTGAATTACTGCACACAACAGGGTAGTTTCTGGGCATTCAAATGTTATTTTTTCTTTGTTTGAATCAGTGCCAATCTGTGGTAAAATACTTTTCTTTTACCTCACCAGTTCTTCTACCAGTGACCTCTCTGGCTATGATCACGGGTATCTAAGAAGGAGTCCTGATCAGTACAGTTCAAGGGGTAGCATGGAAAGCCTGGACCACACCAACCCTCCTTACCACCCCTGCAACCTCTCATCTGCCAAATCCACCAACAGCATAGATCAGCTCCCCCACCATCATAGCAAAAGGGACTCCGCCTACAGCTCCTTCTCTACAAATTCCAGTATTCCCGAATACCCAGCTCCAACCTTCCGCACTGAACGTTCTTATTCCATGGAAAACATGCCTTCCAGGAACAGTCTACACGAAGGAATTAGACAAGCTGACATAAAGTATGTAAAGACAGTCTATGACTCTCACAGCGGAATCTCTGAGGAACATGAAGTTAGCTGCCCCTCGACGATTAAGAGCTCCAATAGCCGAGCCCAATCCGATCCCCGGAGCTATAACAAGTCCTACAGTGGCAACAGGCACAGTATTGGACCAGTGTGGAATAACCCAAGTAGGAGCTCTTATGAGACAGATAATAAAGCACCTCCTCCTCCTCCAACCCGCAGTGACAGTTTCATGGCAATTAGAAGTCATGAGAAACCTACCTCCTGGTCAAGTCTGGATGGACAGGCCAAGCCTGTTCGACCTCAGCCAAAGGGAGCGTGGCCTCACCATATCAGCACGGGTTCTGGTGGACAAACCCATCCACTGAAGCCTGTATTTATAGAAGGACAACTCAACACAGTGCTGGAGAAGAGCCCTGAAAGTAGCCCAGCTATTCAGCCTAAGCACAGTTACACTCACGCACCACAACCAGGTCAAGCAATGCTACCAACTGGAATTTATCCAGTGCCTCAGCCTGAACCGCGGTACGCCCAGGCACCAACCAACAACACTCACTGTTTGCATCAAAACAGCAATAACGGGTTACTCTACCCTGCTCTAAGTAGAGAAAATGCACACAGCGCTCAAAATTCAAATGAAAGGACTAAATGTGCTCCGTGCAATGTAGAAGAAAGCAAAAACCAAAGCATCATCAATAAGTCTGCCCTGTATCAATCCAATGTTGCACATCTTGATTCTAACAATGAATATGAGAAGGTGTCAGGTCATCCAGAGGGGCAGTGTGGTCATTACAAAGTACATGTCTTCTCTGATTCAGAATGTCCTCCTGACACTGCTCCAGTGATTCCTGATGTTGGACCACTGCCTTGTCACAGTTCTCCAGCCAGTGCCGGCACAAGCGATGCACAATATCCTTGTAGAAATATCGAGCCTCCACAAACACAGCAAAGAAGGAAAAGCAACGAGAAAGTCCCGCCCAGACAGAGAGCCGAGAGCTGGCAAGGAAAAGGCCAAGTGGATGGAGAGTCTTACCAGAGGAAAATTGAACGGGAAAATCATCCGTCTCGGACGCAGGATGAGAACCGAGACAGACAAAGCTCTCCTCTCTGGCATAACCCGCCAGAAAGCAAAATGGTCCATCGTAGGCAGCAAAGTTTGGATGCAAAAATGTTACAGCAGTGGGAAAGTTATAATGACAGCCGGTTAGCTCCAAAATGGGGTCCAGACTGCAAAGAGCAGGTCCCTGACCACTGGAGTAACTACGAGAGGCAACTGTGTCCTAAACGCTACAGTGACATAATCACCACCGTTCAACCCAAATACGAGGAGCAGAATCAGTGCCAGGAGCAGCAAAGCAGGTTTGATTTCAGCAGGTCACGGTACAGTACCAGTAGCACCCAAAGTTCCCAGAGCGGTCAGTTTGCAAAACCAGAAGTGGCAAAACGTTCCTCTGTGCTTGAGACTGTCAATAAGATTGAGCAACGTGAACATGAGAGCGAGAGAGTCCCAAATAGCCGAGGATTTCTCTACGGCCCAGACTCCGGTAGGTTAAGCCAGTCTTCCAGTGCAAGAAGTTCCATTAACTGCATGGATGATGTGAGGAGCCGATGCAGTGCCACAGAAAGTCAACCAGTGAGGCAGCCATCAACTTCACTGAACAACCTAATAACTGCAGATAAGACCCCGATCCTGCATCATTTGACCTGCGAGAGCAGGGATATCGGGAATAAAATGGAGGAAGTGCGGCGTCAGGATGAAGAGCTGCAGTTTCTTGCTAAATCTGCCCCGAGGAGTAACCGTATTTCACTTCCCATCACAAACAAGGGAGCCCAGCTCAGCAAGAGCAAAAGTTCTATCCAGCTGATGGATAAAGGTGACAAGAACACGCTCTGGGAAGACGATGTTTCGGGTTCTCCCCCCGATAATGCATTTAACCGGGCTTACAGAAACAGCCTGAAAGATGCTCAAAGCAAGGTGCTGAGGGCCACTTCTTTCCGGCGGAAAGATCTGGACTTAACCTCTCCGTTTATGATCAAACAGAAGACTCCCGACAGGCCAGCCTCGGCCCACGTTGGGTCAGTGTCTCAGGCAAAGCTCTTGCACATACCAAAGGAAAGGCATTGCGTCACGCCGACAGAAGTGAGGAATCTGACGCCCGAATTCAGCAGCAAAGAGCTTCATAGCAGTCACCATGTTGCCCGTATCGGAAACAGGAAGCGCCTGACAGCAGAGCAGAAGAAGCGATCGTACTCCGAGCCTGAGAAAATAAATGAGTTGGGAGTGTCGGACAGCGAAACCTCATTTGCCGGTCAGCAGAAAAAAGATCGGACCTTTACATTCCCCGAAGCCACAGAGCTGAGGTCCGTGGCAGACAGGCGGAGGCTTTTCGAAAGAGACGCAAGGACCTTGTCAACAGTGAACCTCTCCAAGCCCGAACTGAAACAGATCCAGCAGAACGCCCTTGCTGATTACATTCACCGGAAAACTGGCAAAAGGCCCGTGGTGCAGGAAACTGGGGTGGTTAAGGAGCGGTCGCAAAGTGTTTATCTGCAGCCGAGCCGGTCCGATGATCAGAGCCTTTCCTCCTGTTCCAGTATGAGCTCGCTGCTCGATCAGAGCATCTATGGCCGCCAGCCTGTTGAACGATTGCCCGAAGGAGCTCGTGTTTCCTCGACGCTCCCTCCTGGACTATCTGGCAGCTTTGATTTCTACGGCAGTGCACATCAGGCCGGTGGCGGAGCCTCACTGAGCCGGCACAGAATGAACATGGAGCGCACATACGGCTCGGAGTTAACGCTGAATAAAATAGCTCCTCAAGATCCAGTCCGATACTACAACCAGTCCCGTCAGAATCAGTATCACCCACAGCCGCCATTTGATAGGCACTCGTCAGCAAGGAATTCTGGCAAGTTTGCATCTGCTGACAACCTGCTTGAACGATCTGAAAACCCAGTGGCTGTCCATGTCCGGTCAAGATCATCACCCTCAACTGAAATGATCTCAGAGGTAGGTGTAAAGTTAAATGACATTTGAGTCAAAGGGGCAGTGTTGAAGAATACAAAGAACATTGTCAATGTCCGCATTCAATGTCCCACATTCAGTTAGTTCAACCAAGCCATGATGGAAGCCATCATATTATTGTTCTTCTGACAGCCCTGTAGTAAATGCAACATCTGCTGTGGTGTTGGCCGGAAAGGTAAGGAAGCTACCAGCTTTCACCCCCCGAGTGTTGCTGAAGAGACAGAAATTATTGCCAGAAATCCAAAATAAAAATTGAAAATGCTGGAAACACTCAGCATCTGTTGGAAAGGGCACAGAGCTATCATTTCAGGTCAATGACCTTTCATCAGAACTCTGATAAAAGGTCACAGACCTTCAAAGTTAACTCTACTTCTCTCTCTGCAGACGCTGCTAGGCCTGCTGAGTATTTCCAGCATTTTCTGTTTTTATTTCAGCTGAAGAGATGTTGGGGGGTTAGCTGTTATTGCGCTCAAAGTTCCTGGGTTCCGTAAAGTCAAATTTCGCCAGGGTCTTCCTCATCTGACCATAATCCAATGGCCCTGCAGGATACATGCATTTGTGGGCGTCAACTGAAGGTGTGCTTTGGTTTGGCTTATCCATGAGGCCCACTCAGGTAATGAAGCCACCAGCATTCACTGTCATAGATCAGACGTTGACAGTTGACTGGGAAGCACAAGTCTTCACCTTAAGAAGAAAGGAGAAAACTAGGAATTATGGGGAGGTGATGGCCTAGTGGTATTACCCCCAGACTATTCCCTAAGTTAATTTGAGTTTGTTTATTTGTTTGGTGTTGAAAGAGATACCCCCAGACTATTAATCCAGAAACTCAGCGAATGTTCTGAGAACCTGGGTTTGAATCCCGCCGTGGCAGATGGTGGAATTTGAATTCAATAAAATAAAATCTGGAATTAAGAATCTACTGATGACCATGAAACATTGTCGATTGTCAGATGAACCCATCTGGTTCACTAATGTCTCCTTCAGGGAAGGAAATCTGCCATCCTTATCTAGTCTGGCCTACCAGTGACTCCAGAGCCACAGCAATGTGGTTGACTCTCAACTGCCCTCCAAGGGAACTAGGGATGGGCAATAAATGCTGGTCAGCCAGCGACGCCCATGTGAATAAACACCCAATGTGAATTTTAAAAATTGAATAAATAGCTCTTATAACTCGACCTGCCATACAGCTGAGAAATCAGTACTCAGTATCGTGTATGTAAATGGTGCAAAGAACAGTACAGCACAGGAACAGGCCCTTCGGCCTTCCAAACCTGATACGGAGTCCGTATCGTTCCATTCCCGTCCTATTCATGTATTCATCTAGTTGCCCCCTAAATGCCGCTATCGTACCTGATGGCTTCGTAGTGGGGTAAGATATTTTTGTAAAATACTGAGACCTGACGTGTAAATTGATTAACAGCTTCACTTTAGTAGAGTATTTTCTCTGTTCTACCTTTGTTGTATTTTCCCAATGATATCCCCTTGTAAAGATGAGAAGAAATTATAAATCTCTGGATGGCATTGAAATTGGAGTTATTCACAAGTTAGAGTCATGAGATCCTATAGTGTAGAGAGGCCATTCTGCCTGACATGCCTGTGCTGGGTCCTTGAAGGCACTGACAGATGTAGTGTTCCAGACCTTTAACGATCTCTGTTTGAAGGAATTTCTCCTCATTTCCCCACTAGATCTTTTACCAATTGTTTTAAGTTCACAGTCTCTGAATACTGACCCAGTTGCCAGAGGAAACAGTTTCTGTTCTATTTGAAGCTCATCACGATCTTAAATACCTCTATTAGGCTTCCCCGTAACCTTCTCTGCCCCAAGGAATACTGTCCCAACTTCATTATAACGCAAGTTCCTCACCCTAATATCATCCTGGTTAAACCCTCCCCACCACCGCCCTCGCCCAGGCCTTGACAGCCGCCTTAAATTGCGGTGCCCAGAATTCTACACAATGTTCCAGCTGATGCCTGGCCAGAAATTTGTGAGTTTAACGTGACTTCCCATTTTTACATTCAATGCTCCTGTTTACAAAACCAAGCATTCATCTGTTGTCTCTGCCGCCTTCAAGGATTTGTGACCAAGTATTCCCAGGTCTCTTTGCTCTTGTGTGCCCACCTCTTAAAATAATACCATTTAATTATACTGCCTCTCCAAAAGTCTATCACTTCAAACTAAACTAAGTTGCATCTGCCACATGTCTGTCCATTTTATCAGTCTGTCTGCATCCTCCCAAAGTAGTCGACTGGTGCTCTCCATTTATCAGGCGGCCAAGTTTTGTGTCGACTGCAAACTTCAACACCGTACTCCGAGAATGAGAAATCAGCACTGATTATTGCAGAATCTGTTAGGGAGCAATCTGACAGAGCATGTGGGCACAGTCACCAGTTGTCATCTAAGACTGCTCCAAGATATCAAAAAAAGTGATGATTTTTTGTCTCGGGTCATGGGAACTATTCTGTGTTTGACAGCTTCTAAAATAATCAAAAGAGAGTTTGCCAGGACTCCAGCTAAATCTCTAGTTAGAATACCAGACTATTAGCTGTCAGGAAATCCTTTGTAATCCTACACTACCCCATTAATTGCATCCTCTCATTATAGGTTTTATCTGTCTGCGTTGATGAATAGCTCAGGTATTTATCAGTCTTTAGTGTCAGTCATCATGTTGCACTGACTCCCATGACACAATTATGCTCGAGGTACCGGTTTACTGGCCCTACACAACAGTGCCTCGCAATAGTAATTGCCGGTTCACATGGTTGAACAGAGCTATGCTCGGTTGGGTTCAAATGCTGGTTAAAATTTAATGTGAGGGTAAATCTAGTGGGGTACTCCCATACTGGAAAGATTAAAAACCGCATTTTAAAATGGCCCTGGCAATATGAACAACTACCCGAGAGATTTTTTAACTGTTAAAAGCAATTGCAGTTCCCTCTCAGACGGTGGAAATGCTGAGATGGAGTGAGGTGATTTCCTTAAGACTCCCTTCCAAAGGCTGCTGGGCCATGATCACTCCGGAATTGTTATACTCCGCATTTGACAGCAGCACAAATAATGCAATATATCTAATTGATAAGATATAAAGGGCATACAATCATAATCAGACTCTGATGAATTGATAATCCCTTGAAATGTGTACAATTGACATTATCTCCACCTGGATCGTCAGATTAAATCAAAACAAGAACGCAATGGAGCCTTTATTATTTAAACAGAAGCAGGCAGAGCGTTATACAGCTGCTGCTGCCATTCGTCATGGAGAGGCAATGTAAATAGTTTCATTATTTTCCCTATGTGCTGTTAGTTAAAGGCTGATTTATTCTTTAATTAACGTTATAACAGCAGGCTGAGTTTGTGCAATTCTAGATTAGAAGACATTGTATTTTCCATCCATTTGGCTAGTATAGTCCTGGCCTGCACATTCTTTCTGAATAAATTCAGGATGGGAGCTTTTTAACCTTACAATAAACAATGGAAGAAAATCAGGGCCTTGACAGGCAATGCAATTGTTATTATTTTGTGCCAGTAAGTCTCATGGTGCCTCTTTGCGCTCCATTCATCTAAACTCTTCTGTCTCCAGATCCACTATAATATGTGGCTTTCTACTGGGCATCCATCAAAATAATCGGTTCACATCTGTCAAAATAAGTCATCAAATGTAAATCTCCTCAAAGCTTCAGTCAGTGACTGGACCATGAACTGCCCAATAGGGAGCTGAGCCACACCGAACTGAAAGTTGCCGATAATTGGCCTTTGCCAAAACATTTGACCTCAGCCAAGATGGGAGCTGGCCCTGAACTAGATGCTGGGTGGAACCTACTCCAATCCCACTCCCAACAGCTATACAGTGGTTATATTTTTTCTTTTATACATTCGTTCACACGATGTTGTCCAAACTTTGCTCTCCGCCCCCCCCCCCCACCCCCCAATTTTCCCAAACTGAGTGGCTCTCCATACCGTTTCAGAGGGAAGTTAAGAGTCAGCTACTTTGCTGTAGCTCTGGGGTTAATAAAGGCCAGAATGGGTAAGGATGGCAGATATCCCCTTCTAAAAATCAGGTGGGTTTTTGCAACAACCAATGAAAGTTATCATGGTCACCTTTACTGAGACCAGCTTTATATTCCAGATTTATCAATTGAATTTAAATTCCATCAGCTGCGGTGGTGGGATGTGAACCGGAAAATGAAGGAAGCGTTCAGTTATTGGGAGCCAGAAAAATGTAAAAGTCATTTACTGTGGTATTCTTTACACGTGTGACTGACATGCGTGTATTAATGTGTGTGTTTTGTTGGAAAGTGGCAACATTGATGCATCACCTCTCACCCCATTGATAATTCAGGCAGCATGTTCGGCATTCACTTAAACATTTAGCAAAAGTAATTGAATAACTTGCCCAATAGCTGAGTGAAGGCACAGTCGGGCAGATTTAGTTCCAAGAATATTCCAGAGTGAGTTAATGGATCCCAGCGAGAGCAGCAGTTTATGTGTTACATCCAGTGACAAATGTCCCTGGATTAAGGGCAGAATGAATCAGCTGGAGTTCCCGTGCACTATCGCGTAACTCCCGGTGGGAAATGTAGCGGTGTGCTTTCAGCTGTGGGAAGATTGGGATTTGTGACAATTTCCATCATCATGTATTGTCCTCACATTTACTGTATGAGCTTGTGGCTTCAGAGGAGGGAAGAAGATTTAGAATAAAGAACTCTCTGCACCTGGCCTACCTGCACTGTTCAGTGAAGATCCTTGTTCTGAACGTATTTTAAACACCTTTTCTATTCAGTCAGGCCATCCAGCTCATGCATTATGTTTACTGGATTAGATTATAAATGCCCTTTTTTTCCTTCCTAGGATGTTCTCTGTGCCATGAACAGGCCTTTTGGCCTGCCTGCAAAGGATCTGCTTTCTTCATCGAAGCTTATGGCCACTGACTGTTGGGGCAGCATCCATGGGTATGTAAAAATTAGGATTATTGCTGCAATGGATTTTGTCCTATTGCTTCTCGTGCAGCTGATAAACAGGTTTTCCTGAATGGAAGGCGCGCTTACGGCAGAGTTAGTTGGTGCCTGCTCTCAATTCTCCACGTTCATCCTTGAAAACTGCACCTGCTGTCCATAGAAACAATTGCATTCCACCACATAAAGTGCAGAGTGTGTCTGCAGGCCGGTTGCATTGTGTGATATTATGGTTGGAGCAACAATGGATTCCTTTGTATGTGAAGCATCTGCACTATACTCCGTCTGTGCAGCAAAAATTGCAAGTACGTCCAGATTAAACCACTGCTGAACCTTTACAGAAATTCAGAGTGACTGATTTGACACTAATCTCAGCTCAGTTTTCTTCCTTGTGCATGTCTGTTTGTGCTCAGTTTTGTGCTGTGGCTCGCTCGTGCTCTGGTTTTCCGCTCCATTCCACAAAGAGAGGACGCACTGATTTTTTAAAATTCCCCTGACCTGGTGCAGCTGAATGAGCAGCCTGCTCCACACTGCCATAATTACTCCCGGTGGTTGGCCATGGGTGGAGATTCCTCAGCCTCCACTTGGTGCCTCTCTGCTCAGTGCTGTTTAGATTCGGGGCGAGATGGGGCAGCACTCAAACCTGGCTTTAGGGAGCTCACTTATTCACTAGTATCACTGAGCAAATCTAGGCATGAAACAGGTTTACTGGCTATATACTCAGATCCACTTGAGGCCACATTCTCCCTGTGTCTGCATGCGTTTCCTCCGGGTGCTCCGGTTTCCTCCCACAGTCCGAAAGACATGCTGGTTAGTTGCATTGGCCACACTAAATTCTCCTTCAGTGCACCCGAATAGGCACCGTATACAGCGACAGGGGATTTTCACAACTTCATTACAGTGTTAATGTAAGCCGACTTGTGACATTAATAAATAACCTTTTTTAAAAAATGGCCAACAGAGGAAGCATGTCCAGAAAATAATTTTATGTGGTGATGCAGACTCATAATTATTAACTTATTTGCGCTACTGAATTTTATTCTTCCAACAAGTGTTTCGCACTTTTTTATTTTGCTTCATTTTTTGGGTGAGTTAGGGCTCGCAATTGTGACCTCAGTCTTCAGTAGCAACTTACAATCACCAAGAACCTTTAACCTAAGGCCCTTCACAGAAAGCATTACCAAGCAAAAATGGACACCAAGCTGCATACGGAAATATTCGGACAGGGCGAGTAGAAGAGGTAGGTTTTAAAGAGCATCTTAACGAAGGAAAGAGACAGAGAGATTTAGGATGGGAATTCTAGAGTTTACGGCTTAGGCAGCTGAAGGCATGACCATCAGCAGTGGAGCGATTAAAATTGGGGATGCTCACAAGGCCAGAATTGGAGGAGTGCAGAGATATCAGGGTGGTGTGGCTGGAGGAAGTTACAATATCGAGTCTTGTTGAACACTCGCTTTGCTTATTTGTGTTAATGTTTCACACCATGGAATGCTGAATCCAATCAATTAGGATTTGACCTTGCTTCGCTTGGCCTGCTTCTGCTTTTGATGCTGAGTTCCCTTACTTCCTGCATTTCTGTATCTCTGCCTCTGAGATACATTTTGGATTTTGTGAATCTTCCAAAGATGGACGAAGAAAATTCTTGGAAAAATATTTTTTCAGTATGGCCAAGCATCATGGAAGGGATTCTGATTAAGTTGGCAAACCAGTCAAGCATCTATGATGTGAGCCAAACTGTTTCAAGAAATACTTGATGGTTATATTTTCCTGTACACATTCCTGGGCATGCTATTGTATATTGCGAAATGAAATGCAACTATCCTATCCTGCTTCACTTCCTCATGTCAGTATTTTAACTATTTCAGTCTTCTAATTTGAACACAGTTTCAGAAAGATGCGGTCTTAATGAAGAAATCTTTTGACAATTTATTTTGATGTGGGTGGGGGTGTAGGGGAAGGAAGAATAGTTGTGTAACCTTCATGTTAATTGTTGTTAGTTTTTTTTAGTGTTAATTAGAGGGCTGTCAGAAATTCAGTTTCCATTTGTGAAATTGAGTTCTTGCGGGCGAGCAGGTTGTTATGGCTCAGGAACTATTTTGATTCCATCCTGTACTTTTCCCAATTAAATGTTGGTAGTTGGCCAACAGATTGCATGCTGTGCATTAAATGTAGAAATGTTGCTGGAGCTGTTTGGAGATGCTGCATCGCAATGAATCAGTGTAACACCATGATCTGTTCCTCCTCAAGTTGCACCCTCCTGTTGTGAAGGCCAAGCTATGGTTTCATGGGTGCCTGCATCCCTTTAATAACATGTCTGAACAGTGTTTCCCACCTGTCAGCTGGCACGTGAAGGCTGGCGGCCTCCATGTTGCTCAAGTATGATTATAGAATATTAGAAAAAGCTTTGCCACACAAAGCTAGCCTTCTTTTAAAATTATAAAATGTTTTAACTTGTGGCTCTCTGTCACAACCAAACCCATTAGCTTTTAGTAGGCTTTCTGGTTTACTCCCTGGGATAAACACAGTAAGAAGTCTCACAACACCAGGTTAAAGTCCAACAGGTTTATTTGGTAGCAAATACCATTAGCTTTTGGAGCGCTGCTCCTTTGTCAGATGGAGTGGAAATGATGAAGGAGCAGTGCTCCGAAAGCTTATGGTATTTGCTACCAAATAAACCTGTTGGACTTTAACCTGGTGTTGTGAGACTTCTTCCTGTGTTTACCCCAGTCCAACGCCGGCATCTCCACATCATTACTCCCTGGAGCCAGATAATAATGTATGAATAATTTTAATGCAGTGGGTCCAAAGTGACTCTGTTCACCTCACAGACTGCGAGGCTTTTTTGCATCCCCTTTGCAGGGGATGCATTCCGTTTACCTGGAGCTGGGTGCAGGGTTCCTCTCTGCTCCACCACTCACACTTCGATGTGACTTGGATTAGAGAATGTATTCGGCTGAAATAGCGTTACACATTCCTTCCAGCTGCTCCCTCCCAATGTACTGCTCCAGGAGTCTCTCCGAGGGCACGAGTAAACAGGGCACACTGATTTGATGCAGTGCTGAAAAGTGTATTGTCTCGTTCACAGCATACCATCGCCCTCTGGTTCAAGAATACAAGCGTCCAGACCACAGCGTTCCGACTGCGGCCGGCAGCTCGGGAGGACAGCATCAGAAGACTGGTATGGAAATACACCAACAGACATTGCAAAGTTTTAAAGTTCTGTGCCCTGTCACGATTCAGAGTTGTGCTTATTTTCCATTCCTTTATATTCCAATTCTCTCTCTCCTCCTTTTTCCTTACTCTCTCCTGAAGCCATTAACCTGATTGGAGTAAAGTTCTGTGCATTTCACTGTTCAATCAGTTCCTCACTCATGTAGTCATTTTCTATGTCAGAGCCCAGGGAAACAGTGTGGGGGCGTTGCCTCGCATGTGGGCCATTAAAATAAGTATTCCATACTATGGACATTATTGAAAGGATATTGTAGTTACAGAAAGTGTACAGCATAGATTTCCTCAGGAACGAGGAACTGCTGTTGTGAGGACAGCCTCGATATACAGAGCCTATTTCCACTGGAGCAGTGCTTAAGAGGAGGTTTAAAATGAAGAAGCTGTTTGGTTCAGTGAACGAGGAAAGACTGTTTCCCTCTGCTTGGAAGGGAATCAGTCACTCAAGGATTCATTTAAGAGACTGAGGAGTGAGGTTGGGAGAAATTGTGGAATAACTGAGACGGAAAGGGCAGGGTTGACAAAGATTGAAGATACAAAGCTCTGGGTAATAGGGAGCAAGGCGTGACATTACTTTTCCATTCCTGTAGCAACGAGCCAGCAGAGATGTGGTGGATGAAAAGGCTTCCTCCTATTCTGGTGCAGTGATCTTCAGTCTCTGTTAATCTCAGCCAGAATGGGCACCCTAGGGTGGGGGTTACCAGGTTAGTTTTGCCAGTGATGCCTGCCGAGGTGGAATAGTCTGTTGTACCCATGATCAGGTGTCACACAGGCAGATGCTGTTCGCTTGAGGTACCAAAAGGCTGAGAGCTTGGAGAGCTGTGCCAGGGTACAAGAAAATAGGAGTGGAAAGTTAATGCTGGGGTTGAAAGAAACTAGTGATTTATATGAACTGCAATAATCATCTTGTTATTTAAGCTCTCCTGCCTTCCATCTGTCATGGATCTGTTCTTAAAAAAGAACAAAGAAAAGTACAGCACAGGAATAGGCCCTTCGGCCCTCCAAGCCTGTGCCGATCATGATGCCCTAACTAAACTAAAAAAAACCTTCTGCCCTTACTCGGACCGTATCCCTCTATTCCCTCCCTATTCATGTATTCATCCAATGCCTCTTAAATGTTGCTAATGTGCCTGCTTCCACCAACTCCTCTGACAGCACATTCCAGGCACCCACACTCGCTGTCTGAAAAACTTCCCCCATCTATCTCCCTTAAACTTTCCCCCTCTCACCTTGAACCTGTGCCCCCTTGAAATTGACAATCCACCCTGTCTGTGCCTCATAATTTTGTAGACCTCTATCAGGTCTCCCCTCAGCCTCTGTCTTTCCAGTGAAAACAATCCTAGTTTATTCAACCTCTTCTCATAGCAAATACCCTCGAGACCAGACAACATCCTGGTGAACCTTCTTTGCGTTCTCTCCAAAGCTTCCACGTCCTTCCAATAGTGTGGGGACCAGAACAGTACGCAGTACTCCAAATGCAGCCTAACCAAGGTTTAATATAGCTGCAACATGATTTCCCAACTTTTGTACTCAATGCCCCAACCAATGAAGACAAGCATGCCATATGCCTTCTTAAACACCTTGGCCACCTGTGTTGCCACTTTTAGGGAACTGTGGACCTGCACGCCCAGATCCCTCTGTATGTTAATATTCCTAAGGGTTTTTATTCTTCTTCCACCAAACCCCTGTCTCTATACTCTCGTAACACCTGTTACCTCGAACCTTTCTGACAAAAGGCCATCAGCTTGAAACTTTAACTCTGCTTCTTCTCTTCACAAAAATCGCCTCACCTGCTGAGTATTTCATAAAAACATAGAAACTAGAAGCAGGAGTAGGCCATTCACCCCTTCGAACCTGCTCCACCATTCATTTTGAAGATGGCTGATTCTCAGCATGACCGGGTTAAATCTCTGCCAGCTGTTTTCTAACTGTCTCATAAGATTGTCCGTTTACTGCATAGAGCTGTGATCAAAGTGGTGAGGAACCTGGGGATTCTCTTATTGTTCATATTTCTTGACCTTTGCAGTTTCAAGATTGAAAGCCTCCTGAAAGTCTAAATAAACCACATCCACTGATTCTTCTTGGTCAATTCTACTAGTTACATCCTCAAAGAATTCCAATAAATTTGTCAAGCATGATTTCCCTTTTGTAAATCCATGCTGAACTTTGTCTGATTATAACCGCTGCCTTCCAAATGCTGAGGTATGAAATCCTTGACAATAGACTCTAGCAACTTCCCCAGTACCGACGTTAGGCTCACTGGTCTATAGTTCCCTGTTCTCTCTCTACCTCCCGTTTTTGAATAGCAGGCTAATTCCAGCATTTCCTGTTTTTATTTCCAATAAAATTTGGCCTTGTGGAATTGGTGACCCTTCACTAACTTATTTTTGCATTTGAAGGTCTATAAACAATGAAGGGAAAGACAGAAGAAACAAGTCCACAGGAACACATCTCCCAACCAGTTATGAGAATGAGCCCAACTACCTGGCAGGAAGCAAATCGTCCAATCGGAATGAGAAACACAAACCACTTGAAGGCTACCGGCCCAGAAGCACGTCCAGCATTGGTCAGCTGCCCAGCCTAGGCCTACACGGCCATTGCAGTGCCTCCGAGAACGCAGCTTCAGAACAATACGGCAAATCCAACACAAGTGCTCAAGAAAGTTTAAGCAGCAAATCGATGGCAGGAGGGCAGGAGTCATTTGTAAAGTACCACCAGGAAGGAATCGGTGCCGATGCAGCCTTGAAGAAGAAGGCATCGCCCCCGCAGAGGCCTCCAGCTCCCAAACTGAAATGGATCAATTCAGCGATTGATGACTGGGCAAAACGAAGCCCGTTTCCCAGCGTGACCGAGTTAAATCTCAATCAACCTGAACGGGAGCAGAATCATATCATAGCAAGCAGCTGGGAGTCTGCGATGCCCCCTGCTCGGCCCCCTTCCCCTCAGAGCAAAGCGCTCTTGTCCCTGTTGCCATTACACCTGCAGTCGTCATCGTCTTGTCCGGAGGAGGACGACGTGTTTCTCCAAGAGCTGGACCAGCAGTCAGCCCTCAGCAGTGGCTACCAGCCATTTCCATCTCCACCCCCACCTCCACCTCCACAGGATCCCAGAGCCATTCCAAGGATTAGAGAGCTGGACTTCCCACCACCGCCTCCTCCAATTAGTTTTAAGGATGAGCAAGCAGAGGAATTATTTATCAGGAATGACGAGGAAGTTTTGACCAGGTAACTAACTATACATTAAACTCCAGTAACTAGAATAACTAGTCATAAGACTCACTGAGGGACATCATGCAGGTCGATGCTTTATTTAAAAAAAACTGATCTACATCTGAAGTATTTTTATAAAATTCTAGGTGGGATTTTCCAACGGGTGTCAGGATCCTAATATCAGGCCCAAATGGAAAACCTGCGCTTGCCCATATTGTCAGCACGCCTTCTGGCACAACTGTCTGGGAGGGAGCTTCCTAATTTCACAACTCTGCTCTCAATGTCCTGAAGTGGGTTCCTGAGATTGGAGGCTCAATCAAAGGACCCTCAGAGATGTCAGCCTGGCAAAGATGGGCACTGCTGAGGCAGGCGGGCGAGTGTGAGGGCACTTCAACATGGAGGTGTCTCGGCTGCCTCCATTGAAGTTATAAACTAAAAGGCCTGAAGGCAATATGGCCGTCGTGTTGCCGGGGAAACCCCTCCTCAGGGCAGCCCATGGGCAGGGTTATGGCAGCCCTGTCACTGGGACAGGGAGACTCCAGTTCCAGTCACCCTGGACTGAGCTGGCAGCTTCCACATCCAGCGTGTGACTGTTCCAGTGGTGCTAAAACACCAGCGCCCGTACAAAATCAGCTTCACTTTTCCCTTTCAAACATACTCTTCACACACATTTAACGTGGAATTATTTTGGATGTTATTTTGGTTGGCTGAAAAGAGCATAATATGGTCACAGTGCTATAATTGCTAGGTTGTGGGTATGGTGTACCCTTCCAACGAGGTTTTGGGTGTGTGGAGAGGAAGGGTACAAGGCTGGTGGAGAGGTAAGGCCATGAAAAGATTGAAACATAAGGATGAGAATTCTGAGGATGGCAGCAAATGTCAGTCAGTGAGGATAGAGATGGAGAAACTTGGTCAGGGATAGAAAGAGAAAGAAAGAACTTGCATTTATATAGCACCTTTCATGACTTGGGGTGTCCAGAAGAGCTTTACAGCTAGTGAGATCCTCAATGTGTGACTGAGCAGACAGACTCTTGTTTTAATATCTCATCCAAAAAAAGGCACTTACAGCAGTGTAGCACCTTCTCAGTACTGAGCTGGAGTGCCAGCCTAGATTTCTGCTCCGGTCCCTGGAGTGGAAACTCATATCCTCCTGAGACAGTCCCAATGAGGTGTTGGAGGAGAATGGTGTGAACGTGGCTGGTGTGGTCAAAGGAGGAGATAGTTCACCCTGACTACAGTCAGAAGGCCATTCATCACTGTGCTGAGTGCTGTGTTGTGAGAGTGGCAAAAATCTGACCATAGGGATTGAAAAGGAAGCTGTGGCAGAGACATGCCTGGACATGGGAGCAGAGGCGGGGCTGGCGGAGAGGCGGGGCTGGCGGAGAGGCGGGGCTGGCGGAGAGGCGGGGCTGGCGGAGAGGCGGGGCTGGTGGAGAGGCGGGGCAGTAGTTTGCAGCAACAGAATGAATTGAGAGCTCATTTTTGAGGAAAGAGGAGATTCTGATGGTTTTGAAAGAGTGGGGGGCAGTCTGTGAGGACAGTGTTAACTCACATGGGGGCCACAAACAAAACTTGTGTGCTCAGGAGGTAGGTGCAATGGAGGGAAGTGGAACAGTTTTATACCTGGTTACACATCACCTATATGATGTATCATTAATTTATCAGCAGTGAAGCCAAGTAGCATTTATACCCAGTCACTCTGCATCTATAGCAGATATTTGCATCTGATTGTACAGAATATATGCTGCTACTTATAGCTCCCTGGAGATGTGCTGTCAGGGCACGTCACTGTTAACTCGTCTGCATACACTTACTCTGTGATGTCCATCATAAAACTCCGCCTAGATCAACCCCTCCTGCTGCTGCCCTCCACAAGAGATCTCTGTGGCTTTTCAACAAAGTCAGACACTTCGACAGATTGTGATTCTTCATCAGGGTTATCCGCTTGTCGTTCAGTCAATGAGAGATATCTCCAGTGAGTTATTGTGCAGCCCAGGCCCTAGTAAGAGACAAAACCTTCTGGAAAATAGGGGAACAAACTGGGAGGTGAGAAAAGAGAATCCACGACCGGGAGGAACCACAGCCTGAGCTCAGAACCTGAGATTCAGATTTTCCAGAAGTTTCTGCCCCTCTCAAATAATTTCACTTCTTTCAGCCAAATGAACTGAACTCCGCATTAGGTCATCCACCATTTGATGGAGCTTTATAATTAGAATCCTGTTTGAAAACCCAAATAAGGAAGTATTCCCTGCGATAATTGGCCCTCCAAATTGGTGCCACAGTCCTGAAGAAAGCTCACGTATTGTGAATGGAATGAATGATATTGCAGCAGCTCAGCGAACACCCAGGTCCCCAAAGAGTGGAGACCCAGCGCCACTCGGTGGTCAATGTAGGAATTGCAATCAGCTTTTTCAAGTAGAAAGAGTTCTTGAATGCATGGTTCAGCAAAATTCATCCAGAGAACACTTAATAAGGGAGAAAAATGAATGAAAGTAATTAGTATGACTAGTACATACAGCCCATTAGAGCCCTTGACATACTACTCTGCATAGTTCCACACAATAGTGGAACACAGGTTTGCTCACACAACGCTTTTCTTTTCTCTGAGAATTCAGCAGGCTTCTGCAGGAATTAAAAAAACAAACACCATTTCCCACAACCCCTGCTTTTCTTTTTACATTTGCCTTCAATCATTTGAGACCTGTACCAGGGAAGGACTGGGAGCAGGTTGCTAGGTGCCAGGTTCCACAATGGCACCGATAGGATTAGATGGAGTAGAATGTGAGGAGGCTTGTTTGGAACATTAACACCTGTGTAAACTGATCAACCTGTTTCCACGCTGTAAATTCAGTTTAATTCTATGATGAGTGGCACAGGAAGGTCCATAAAAAAGAGAATTAATGTAAATATCATAAAAGAGAATTTTCTCTGCCCCCCCCCCCTCAATTAATTAAACCTGCAAATGAGAACCATAGAATACCAACAGTGCAGAAGGAGTCTGCACCCACTCTCTGAAAGAGCATCTTACTCAGCCCCACGTCCCTGCCCTATCCCTGTAACCCCATGCATTTAGCATGGCCAATCCACCTCACCTACACATTTCGGACTGTGGGAGGAAACCCACGCAGACACAGGGAGAACATGCAAACTCCACACAAGTTATGAGAATATAGAGTACATCAGTTCGAAGAATTGTGCAAAGGGGAATTTTCCTGTTAATTGAAAGTCAGAATCCGCTTCCTTTAAGTATATGTTTATTTATGTCATACTCGCCAGGCCCAAAATTTTAATAGATTACAGAATAAATTATTGAGAGGAGGAAGGAATGGCAAGGAGAAGCCCATATTAAAAACTCTTACAACTACAGTATTTAAATCTCTTTCATATATTTTGCTAAATGCAGTTCATGCTGTCTACTAACTTCCATACAACGCATGTTATACTGAATTTATAATAACATGGGGAAATTTTTCAATGAAGCATTTCATTTAATGGGTTATTGGCATTATTGTATTAGATAATCTGGTGATAGTTTATCCATGATTGAGAATAAATAGTACATGCTGCAGCTAACTGGCATTATAAATGCAAAGCAGCAAATCTTCAGATGAAAATTTGTGCCACAGCACATTTTGCAACTAGTGTATTAAATGTCGTGAATAAAGTTTTATATTTGACTGAAGTTGGCATGGGGGAATTTATATTACAGGTAAACAGACACAACATAATTCCTTTCTTTAAATGACAACATTCAGGAACGAAAATGTTTTTGTTCAATATAACTTCAATTAAGGAGGATGGAGCAGAAAATCTCTTGTTTCTACCATTACCTGGTGCAGTGGCCATGCTAAATTGTCCCTCAGTTACCCAAACAGGCGCCAGAGTGTGGGGATTTGCACAATAACTTCATTGCAGTGTTAATGTAGGCCTACTTCTGACTAATAAATAAATAAACTTTACCTACTACTTCTGACCAGGTTTGAATACTCAACCGTGTATGGCTAGGATATAGCTGCATTGATTACAGCTGCAGCCACTAATTTCTATTTTGTCGTTTTTTAAAATCAAAATCAGTTTTCAAACAGAAATCTCAGTTGCCGGTAATTGTGGAACATAAGGTTCACAGGAGGGACCACTCCACGCAGCGGTAATGTCCAAAATTTAAGCAAATAAAATCCTAAATTAATAAACCTTTGGATATGCAGGAAAATAATCCTTCATCATCACTGTCTCCCTGCTGGCTAACTGCATGGTAACATGGTGTTTGACACTCTCTCATCTCACTGAGTGCAGTTTGTAAACTGGAGGCAGCTTAAAGAACATGAGGCAAAAATAATTTAAATAAAAACAGTTTTTGCAATCAGGCCAACAGACCCAGAAGGTATTCAGAATTGAGTATTGTTACAAAATCTTGCACTAAGGAACTACTTTGTATTCAATTATCTTGAAATTAATTGCCTACTTAAAACAATTGTCATACTCTGAAGTGGATAATTATATGTGAAGTGGTTTGAAGTGTTTCTGAGATGTGATACGGTGATATATGAATGTTTCAGTTAAATGATTTTACAATTTATTTCTAAATATATTGTTAATAGTTTGGGGATACATCATTCAGTTACACTATTAAATTAATACTATGCTTGTGAAATATCAGGCCTTGGGAAAAATGATAAACAAAAGCTAGACTGACCTCTGAAATGAGAATAAAAACTTGAAGCAATATAAATATGATTTTGTTTCACCAAAATCTTGCTAAATGATGGCTTTGTTAAATTGCTCCTTAGTGTCAGGGGGATTAACAGGGTGAATGCGTGGGGTTACGGGGATAGGGCCTGGGTGGGATTGTTCTCCGTGCAGGTTTGATGGGCCGAATGGCCTCCTTCTGCACTGTCGGGATTCTATGATTCTGTGAAAGTAAAGCTTACCAGCTGTTGTGATAGTCGCATTTGAATGTGGGCTCTTCTGTTGTTTGACACCACTTTTCTGCATCTTGAAGGTTTCCAGCTGCAAAGGACAATGTACCTGCGATGACCAGCATGGAGAAAAATGGCCAGACAAACCCACCTTGCAGCTGCAGTGTTTCTGCAGTCAACTGTGGGCTGGAAGGTGTGACAACGAACACCCTCACAGGCCCAGAACAAACTCACGCTACCCAAACTTCGCAGCCCAGAAACCAGAGCTGGGACGCAGCATGTGTTAAAACCCAAATGGATGCCACAAGCCAAGAAAATGTGGAGCACAAACATTCCTCTGTGCCACTCGAAGTAAATGCAAAGTCCCCTGAGGACCTCAAGTTGGAAGAACTTGCCAAGGAGATCATTGGCAAAGATAAGTCTCTGGCAGAGATATTAGATCCAGATTCAAACATGAAGACGACCATGGACCTAATGGAGGGTATTTTCCCCTGGAGCAGCACGGTGAGGCAAGAGGCACAGCACAGAAGGCCGAGGTTGCAAAAGGTGGTCAACAAGCCTGTATCTGAGGAAGATAAGTAAGTCCTAAAGCTTTGTAAAGGGAGATATTAGTAGGACGTCCATTAAATATTGTTAGCAATATGATTGTGTTGATGCTGTTTGTACAAAGTATATATGGTACTGTTTCCCCCCACTGGTGTTAGCAAAATGCAGGCTCTGTGCACCTCAAAACCAGGGAACGAGCAGAGAAATCTGTTGTCCGTTGATAATGAGATGTCCTGTTTTTTTGCTGGTGTGATGTTCTTGACATTAAGCAGCTGATGCTACTGGGTAAGGGGAAAATGGATATTGCACTTTTCTTAGTGGAGTTTCTTTGTTTAAAAAAACTAATATATTATATATATATATAACAACAGGTATGACCATGGGAGAAAGACTGTCCGCATACCTAATACATAATGTGTGCGCATATATGTATGTGTTTGTGCTTTTGTGGGTATACACTATCATTACCATTGACTATCCTTCACTAGCAAGGATGATTATCTTCTATGAGTCCAATGTTGGCTGATGAGGCTGTTTGCATATGTCCGTTAAACACTGCTAGTGCCATTGTCCTGCATTCTTAAAGTGAACGATGGGTTCTCAGCCACCCAGAGATTATCCTAACATCCACCACTACATCAACCAATTGTTTCTTAAACAATTCCAAGGTTTTGGCTCCACTACCTCACACTGATCTCTATGTGAGAAGAGGAATTCCCTGATGTCTGTTATAAAATACCCCATTGGAATCTGTGATCCTTTCATTAACTCCTGCAGTTTAACTTAAAGTAGTATTTCAGATTAAGATCTTCTATAACCTTCTATACAACTGTAAGGTCGACTCGTGAATGCATCCTTACCAGGATGATAAGCCCAAGTTGGACACCCACACCACAGATTAGTCTCTGCCCTCAGCAGTGTAAATGTCTCGTGTTTCTTAGAGACCAGAACTGTCCAACGAGATTGTTGTGAGGTTTTGATCATTCTCACTGAGAGTTCATGCTGCTGATGAGAGCCCCAGCTTTGTGAGCTCTTAGTTAGTATTTAGGTTTTCTTAACCTGGCTCTCTGTCATCTGCTGAGACTGTGGGAAAATGGAGAAACTGGGCCGGTAAATCACTCGTACAGCAAAGTAACCCTATCAGGTGCTTATACTGTTGCTCGCTAATCTTCGCCAGGGTCACAGTTGTTTTAATTGGCCTGGAAGAGAGGGGGATAATTTCCTGCTTTTGGTGACCTGCTGGAAAATACTCTGAAAGAATGGTAACTTCATATCACTATAAGGTCAAACAGAAGGAGGCCATTTCGCCCATTGTTAGCCATTCATATTTGCGGAAGGTGAGAGCGGGAACTCGTACCTTGGAGCATCCTTGGATTTGCCAGTGTGTGGGGTGGAGGCGGAGAGTTATTTTTAAAAAAGGATTTGAAGTGTTTTTCAGTTTTGGAGATATCCGGGTAACTTGCGCTTTGATTTGTTAAATAGAATGCCTCTAACCCTTCCTATTTAAGGTTTTCTTTGTCCTCTGGATAGCTTGTGTGTTCACAAACAGTGACTTAAATCTCTTAAACTTTCTTCTTTGTCCTTAGGAAAGAAGAGAGAGAGACGGGAGCAGCTTCGACTCACTGTCCCACTTACTACAGCACATCTGCTGTCAAAGCTGAACTGGTGAATAAAGTAAAGGATATGCAGAGAAATTCTGGTGAAGATGAGGAGGAAGAAGAGACAGACATCAACGAGAAAAAGGTACTGCCCGTTCAAACCTTCATCACTAAAAGCGAAACCTGGTTGCGTCACTTCTCAGTTGCTAAAAGTACTATTCCAATATGATACTAAACTGCGGGTTTGCTAATCTCTGGCACCGTGGCAGGCGGCACGCCACAGTTAATTAGCCTCAGTGCCGGGCCTGCTCATTGCCACATCCACTGCAGTCAAACAGCCTGCAAGACTCTGGGCCAGAATTTTCCAGTCTCGTACGCCCCGCTACCACTGCCAGCAAGGATGGAGAATTTGGCGCTCGGCCAAATCCGCATTCATTGCAGCGGGCCCGGAGAATCCCAGCCGCAGGCGAGGTCAGAGAATTCTGGCCCCAGTTATGGAGACTCTTTCATGAAGAATGTCAGAACCTTCAGGAGGAATAGTCAAATGCTGTTGTTTTCGATAGGCAGAATAATAACTTAGTCGGTTGCTTTGCAGCTAATGATCATATTTCCCCTTTGAAGTGTCTTTCTATTCCTCTACAGTGCAGAACAGCTAGTTGAAAAAAACATTATTTTTATTTGGCTGAATTTAGACCACTAGCATCAATTTGCTGTGTATTGATGTGACATGATGAATGTATGTTAATATCAGTTTGCAATGGCAGTGTCCTGGCCCTTCCACAGACCACCGTTGAATTGCCACATCCTTTCAACACCATTCACTATTACAAATCCTTGGGTATGGTTTTCAGTGCAGCCACAGAAAGTGATCTGGTGCTAACTGATGCCTCTTTACATTACGTAATTCAGTCCAAGTAGATTCACACTGGAGATGCCCGTGCTGCTAATGTGATTTACGCTGCGGGGGGGTTATTCTATAGAGCCAGCAGTAACGGACCAACAACCGTTTGATAGATGTGACTGACTTCTTGGTTTCTGCCTGTCTGATTTTCCTGAAAGCAGAGGAAGGTGTGCTGAAGCCAGGGATGCTCAGATCACTGGCCTGCAGAAGCCTTTACTGGGCCAAAACAAATGATGGCCGATTGCTTGTTGCCAGTGGCATCTCCTCACGGAGTTTCCTGTCCCTCTGCAGACAGTGGCACCCCATCATTTGCTTTGCAGCACTCTTCCTGAAGCCACCCGTGATAACACTGGAATGTAAATTCATCCCAGACTGTGCAATGTGACAACAGTAAACTAAAATGTGTGGTGAATGAGTGAAATGGTCAAAATTAGTTAGGCTTTTAAAGTTTTTAACAAAAAGCTTCCAAAGTGTTAATAGTTACACTTTCCCCTAATTTAGTTCTGTGTTCTCTCTCTTTCCTGATTTGTAGTCTGAGCTAATTGAAAGTATAACGTGCAAACTCCAGACCCTACGTGAAGCCAAGGAGAACCTTGCAGCTGACATGAAACTGAACAGTGCTGTGGGTGAGGAGGTGGAGAACATGATTAGAGGCCTGTGCAAGTCCAACGAGTTTGAAAAGTACAAGATGTTCATTGGGGATTTGGATAAGGTGGTGAACTTGCTGCTTTCCCTCTCCGGTCGTTTGGCTCGAGTGGAAAATATCCTGAAGACTCTGGATGAAAATGCAAATGCTGAGGAGCGTGTACGTAACCTTAACCCATGCTGCTTTTGGATTGATTTCACATTATATAAATCAACAGAGGGAGGATTTTGGTTCCTATCATTTAGAACTTGTAACATATAGTGGGACTAATATTTCTGTCTCAGGGTAGTTGTTGAAATGATTGTGATAGTCTTCAGTGGAGGGGAAAAAGTAAAGTTTAATATTTATTTATTATTACTCATAAGTAGGCTCACATTAACACTGCAATGAAGTTACTGTGAAAATCCCCAAGTCACCACACTCTGGCCTGTTCGGGTACACTGAGGGAGAATTTAGCATGGCCAATGCACCTAACCAGCACATCTTTCAGACTGTGGGAGGAAACCAGAGCACCCGGAGGAAACCCACACAGACACGGGAAGAACATGCAGACTCTACACAGACAGTGACCCAAGCCAGAATCGAACCTGGGTGCCTGGCGCTGTGAGGTAGTAGGGCTAACCACTGTGCTGCACCCATTCACATACTAGGCCTCGAGTAACTGATCAATATGGCCACTGATGGTATGTTTCCCTCGTGGGCTGGCAGTAGATGCTGTTTGTAATGCAACACTGGACTGTAAAGACTACAAGGAACTCACAACTCATAGTGAAGTGCTGTTTTAAAGGTACTAAAGAACAAAGAAAATTACAGCACAGGAACAGGCCCTTCAGCCCTCCAAGCCTGCACCGACCATGCTGCCTGACTGAGCTAAAAACCCCTACCCTTCCAGGGACCATATCCCTCTATTCCCATCCTATTCATGTATTTGTCCAGACGCCCCTTAAAACTCACTATCGTATCTGCTTCCACTACCTCCCCCGGCAGCAAATTCCAGGCACCCACCATCCTCTGTTTAAAAAAAAACTTGCCTCATATATCTCCTTTAAACCTTGCCCCTCGCACCTTAAACCTATGCCCCTTAGTAATTGACTCTTCCACCCTGGGAAAAAGCTTCTAACTATCCACTCTGTCCATGCCTCTCATAATCTTGTAGACTTCTATCAGGTCGCCCCTTAACCTCTGTCATTCCAGTGAGAACAAACCAAGTTTCTCCAACCTCTCCTCATAGCTAATGTCCTCCATACCAGGCAACATCCTGGTAAATCTTCTCTGTACCCACTCCAAAGCCTCCACATCTTTCTGGTAGCGTGGCGACCAGAATTGAACACTATATTCCAAGTGCGGCCTCACTAAGGTTCTGTGAAACTGCAACATGACTTGCCAATTTTTAAACTCAGTGCCCCGGCTGATGAAGGCAAGCACGCCGTATGCTTTCTTGACGACCTTCTCCACCTGCATTGCCACTTTCAGTGACCTGTGTACCTGTACACCCAGATCCCTCTGCCTATCAATACTCTTAAGGATTCTGCCATTTACTGTATATTTCCTATCTGTATTAGACCTTCCAAAATGCATTACCTCACATTTGTGATATGATACTAATATAATAGCCCTGTATTACTGATGGAATCTTCCTTCACTGGTTAATTTAACACAACTTAGGAAATGAACCCAGGTCATTCCTGAGCACTGATGTTCAGTAACTTCTGAGCACTGATGTTCAGTAACTTCGAATACAAATGCTTCAGTGCAGTTGACAAAAAGGGTGAGACAAAATGGGGGACAGTCAGTTTTCCTGTTTATTGAGAAATATCACCCACCAGTCAGCTTGGAATTAGTGGACCCTAGATACACACCCACATATGAATGAAATAGTAACCAACCTATGAGAACTGTGGGTAATAAGGAACCTGTCCACTGTGGCTCTCATCTTCAAAACCCATTTGGATGAATGAACCAAAAAGGGAATGTTGTATCTCAAAGCTAAAGAAGTGCGTCAAAGTAATGTTAATATCAGCCAACTTTGGGGGCAATTTTTGTGAGAGAAAAGGATTGAAGAAAATGGTGAGAGGAAGAGCAGTAACTGAGAGACACAGGCCAGAAAGGTCAATGAGTTAGATTCCCAATTTAGCTGATCTCAATTGGGACAGCATATAATATATTAGAGTTAGTCTCAACATCCCTAGATTAGGGACAAGAAAGTTAACCTGATTTAGTGCTCCATATCACCATCCTATTAGAAATATGTTTATGTATTTATTATTAGTCACAAGTAGGCTTACATTAACACTGCAGTGAAGTTACTGTGAAAATCCCCTAGTTGTCACACTCCTATTCAGTTACACTGAGGGAGAATTTAGCACGGCCAATGCATCTAACCAGGAACACGGGAGAACGTGCAGACTCCACATAGACAGTGACCGAAGCCAGGAATCGAACCTGGGTCCCTGGCGCTGTGAGGCAGCAGTGCTAACCACTGTGCCACCAAGCAGTATGTGGCTGTTGGTTGATCATTATCTTGGGATTGGCTGTGATGTCTTCTCATAGTCACTGGCACTCAAACAGTGGCCACATTGATCAGCTACTCAGGGCCAAGTAAGTGAGCCCCAAGGATCTGTATCCCAGCGAGTGAAGAGGATGGCAGGAAACTGGGCAAAAGGTATGGGCTGGTTGGACCTCATTGCTTTCTGATTTCTCCTCAAAAGTTTTCACTTTAAGTGTGGCACGGTGGCACAGAGGTTAACACTGCAGGCTCACAGTGCCAGGGATCCAGGTTCAATTCCCGGCTTGGGTCACTGTCTGTGTGGAGTTTGCACATTCTCCCCGTGATGCGCGATATTACTCACAAGGCTTGAGATGCTCAAGGAAATAAAGGCTTTATTCACTATTACAACGAAGCTACCATATATAGTACACGATTCCAGACGGAGGGGTCCCAGACAGAGCAGTGACCTTTATACCTCTCCCAGGAGGCGGAGCCCGACTGGGATGTACCATAATAACTATAATACAGGTAGAACAGCCCAACCCTAACCCCAACAGTAACAAGTAGAACAACCCAACCCTAACCCCAACAGCAACATATATACAGACTCGTAGTACTGGCCAGACCCTGGCTCAGTACTACCTAGTGGGAACCAACGATGGTTCACCACACCCCGTGACTGCGTGGGTTTCCTCCGGGTGCTCCGGTTTCCTCCCACAGTCCAAAGATGTGCGGGATTAGGTGGATTGGCCGTGCTAAATTGCCCCTTAGTGTCAGGCGGACTAGCTAGGGTAAATGCATGGGGTTATGGGGATTGGGATTGTGGTTGGTGCAGACTCGATGGGCCGAATGGCCTCCTTCTGCACTGCAGGATTCTAAGTAGCTTAGAGTTAACTCAAAAGTTGTGCGTTTTATGTTTCAGAATTTATTGAACGAGAAGCGGAGACTTCTGACTAGTCAGCACGAGGATGCCAAGGAACTGAAGGAGAATCTGGATCGCAGGGCGCGTGTGGTCCTGGACATCCTGGAGAACTACTTGACAGAGGAGCAATTCCAAGACTACCAGCACTTTGTGAGGATGAAGGCAGCTCTGCTGCTGGAGCAGCGGGAGCTGGACGACAAGATCAAGCTGGGCGAGGAGCAGCTGAAGTGTTTGTTGGAGAGCCTACCTACTGACTTTGTATCACAAAGGACGGCTCACTCACCTGCCAGCCACCCAGAGCCTGCCACCTCGCAAACAAAATTTACCTCTTCACTTTAAAAAAAAAGGAAAAACGTAAGAATTTTGAATCAGGTTTTAACCCTAAATCACTCAGCGAACAAGAACAAGGACGATTCTGGATGAAGAAGACGGCATATTTAAATTGCTATCAAATTCTAGGTTTTAAAGGAACAATGGCTAGCATTGTTTAGGCAGAAGATGCTTCTATTGGGAACTCAGTATAGGCAAGTCTGCAACAGCACAAAACTTGAAAATGCCTGTGGGGCATCTCGATCATCTTTTCAAGAGTGACGTTAAAGATACTTTTTAAAACCCCGACCATGGAGAACAGCACAATAAAAAGTCTCTGCTTGCAACTTATTTTAAAAACAAAAAGAAAGCATTTTGTAGCCTTCCCAATAACATCAAGTGAATTACTACTATTTATAATTTTGAAGTGTAAGTTTCTGTACATACGCTAACCTTTTATGGTTCTACTTTATTGCGTAGGGGGAAAAAAAATCTAATTTTGTAAGAAAATAACTTTTGGATGAAAGGAAGCGACCTATAGTCACACAAAGTGATTGCAATCTTCAGAGGTTTTGTCTTTTTTTTAAATTAACAATGAAGGACTTAGGACCACCAAGAACAGAGAGAAAGCTGCAGTTTGGAGAAACATTTCAGAATGGTACACACGGACAACTGACTGATACTTTCCAACTAACGTTGGGTGATGCTCAATTTTCACATCATGAAATCCAGTTCAAACTGTCAGTTGTTCAAATGATGTTTATAAACTTAAATTTCTATAGAAATGCATTATGTCCTAACATTTGGCAATTAGATGTTAGACATGGCACCCCCCCCCCCCCCCCCCACACACAAAACAAGTCACTGAGTGCTCGCCCTTCTTACAGCTGGTTGACCTCGATGGCCACTGAAGACTATTCAGCATGGGTGCCCATTGCCGGAAAGCAGGAGTCCTTCCGGGGACCCAATATTTATGTCTAGGTTGGACTCGATTGAAAACACAACTCTAGATGACTGAGATCTGTGGAGCAAGTGGAATGTGTTTGTCGCAGAAGTATTCTCCGTGGATGAAGGAAATTACAATAAGCACCACATGATCTGAGCTCACCTGTTTCAAGAGTGTTCCCATCCCTGTGTGCGTAATGTGATGTTAATTGTAGTATTGGGAATGCAGTTTACAGTGCAGATGTGCACAGCTCCACCCACAGAGCTCTATTTTCGTGGGCTTGCTAATGTGTTGATCCAGTTAGTAATAACAGATTTTCTAATGCTGTCTTTTATTCTCTCCTTTTAAAATGCTCATTTTTTAATATTCTGATTTCTCAGTGTATTGGGATGCTTGTAAACCACTGTACATAATACTAACTTTCTGCACAGTAGTCACTGGCATAGCAGATGTGCTATAAGAGTGTTCATTTCTCAGCCTGTGTCAGTCCTGGGTATTAGTTTTTTTTAAGCTTTGTTGCTGCATCTGACGATATGTTGCTGTATGGATAATTGCTCATTCCTGATTGCAATGCCAACATGTTTTTTTTATTCAGAGAGTGATGACTTTTCAGAGTTCAATCACGACTTGGCTATGGTCACAGCTGGACTCATTCAATATGTTCCCCCATAGCCATTCTGAGTCTTTGTCCAGACAGTGATGTGAAACACACTGCATGGCTTCTCTCAAATCAGCCAGTTGTATGGTATGTGAAATAAATAAGAAAGAGTTTGCTGTACTTCTCACAGTCAAATGTTTTGGTGAGATGTGTTTTCAGACAGAAATCATGACATTGAAGCTTGTAAAACCACTTAACTGCTGCAGACAATAAAAATGATGTGTGTCGGCAGTTGGTTGTGTGTTTTGTTTCCTGTGTGAATATAGCACCATTATTATGTAAAACATTCGTAACCCGTTTACCAGCACCATTTGCTGTCCAGAAATAGGCCATCGTTTTTAATGTTTCTTCTTTATTAGAGAGACTTAATGTTCAGAAAATGAATAATGTTCTCTGAACCCCTCCTCCTACTTGATGAACAATTACAATTAATACTTATGATGGCCTAATAATTCATATAAACATGAGTAATGGGTGTGTGGGAGAGGATTACCTTGATTAGACAGTGGAGCCTGAGCTTGATTTCAAACCAGATAGAAAATCTCCCCTGGTGCTTGTGAGAAAGCCAAATAAAATAAATATGAGCAAACTCAAAATAATACACAGTTGACTCAACTATAGCATCACACTTTAAGAAGGATATGAAGACATCAGAGAGGGTGCAGAAAAGATTTACCACAGTGGTTTCAGGGATGAGGGATTTCAGTTACAAGGATGGATTGGAGAAGGTGTAATTATTCTCCTTAAAGAAGTGGAGACTAAGAGAAGATATGATAGAGGTATTCAAAATTATGAGGAATCTGAGCAGAGTGGATAAGGAGAAACTGATGTCATTTGGTGGAAGGAGCGGGAACCAGAGGACACTGATTTAAGGTGATTGGTAAAAGAACCAATGGCAACATGAGGAAATAATTTTTTATGCTGTGAGTGGTTAGGACTTGGAACGCACTGCCTGTGTGTGTGATGGAGGCAGGTTCAACTGGGACATTCAGAAAAAGAACTGGATAATTATCTGAGGAGAAAACATTTGCAAGGAAGTGGAAAAAAAGGTTGGAGTGGGACTAGGTGAATTGTTCTTGCAGAGAGCCAGCACAGACACAATGAGCCAAATGGCCTCTTTCTGTGCTTTAACCATTCTTTGACTCCACAGTTCAAAGAGGTCCTAGTTGACACCAAATTGGGAACCTCATTCATCGTGAGTAGAGGCAATATAAGCTAGATGATACAATTTTAATGGCAGTGCAGGAACAGAGGAATCTGGAGGTGTGTGTCCATTAATGTTTGAAGGTAGCAGGATAAGTTGAGATGGCTGTTAACTATGTTGTTGGATGTGTAAAGTAGAAAATCAAAGAAGTTATTCTGAGACTTCATAAAATGCCATTTAGGCCTCAGCTAGATTATTGTGTTCAACCCTGGGCCAGCCATCATTGAAAAGGCGCTCAAGAGGATGCAAAGGAAATTTACGGGCCTGGCAGCAGGAATGAGTGACTTTGGTCTTGTGGAGAGTCTGGGGAAGCTCTTGTTTAAGCAGAGAAGGTCAAGGCAGAGCCAGATTGTGGTGGTTTAAAGACGGCGCTGCATTGTGCCAGGTTACAGACAGTGCTGGATTTCCCCAGCGTGCAGATGTCACATATCAACTAAACGTTCTACCAATCCCCCAACCAGCAGATGTGTGCAGTGCTCTTAATTACTCCCTCCGTGTGCCTGCAAAGTTGGTCAAATCAGCCTGATTCCATGGTTCTTAGCTGGTCCTGTATATCTGTTTTATTTGAGCTGAGTAACTGACTATACGACTGGATTGCCTTTATTTAACACAGGATTAAAGTGCACTCTGGTCCTTTTATCATTGAGTGCACCTCTGAAAAGCTAATCCATAAAAAGGTGATAACATTTAAAAATTGTGTATTGTATGTCAGATCTGTTCCCCTTTTCCCCCCTCCTTATGCTGGTAACCTTTCAGATCTCATCCAGCAGCCATTCTTTATTTGTGAAACTGGATCGCGTCAGTGGATAACAGAGCTCAACCTCATCCTGTCTTTGACTGATATTCACACACACGCATCATTCCATAAGGGTTCACTCGGCAGTGATCAGAGTTAGTGAAGGTTTTTGCGATTATACTTAGACCAATTTCCCCATCATTTGGGCTCAGTTAACACAGCAACACACGATGAAATGCTGTTAGTCTGTATGATTCAGCACTGCTCTTTCACAGTGCAATTATCTGTCCCCTCACCAAGTGCATCTGTGTTATTTCTTGAAAGCAAAATTCTGCGGATGCTGGAGATCTGAAATAAAACAGAAAGAGCTGGAAAAACTCGGCAGGTCTAGCAGCAATTGTGGAAAGGTGTGGCAATCCAGCAATTGTGGAAAGGGAAACACAGTTAACATTCCGAGTTCAATGTGGCCCTTCAGAAATGGAGAGAGATTGAAATGTGATAGGTTTCATGCTGTTGAAAAAGGGGGAAAGGGTGGTCAGATGGAACTGAAGGGAAGATCTACTTTTCTAAAATTTTGTTCCCCCCCCCCTTCCCCCACCATGGCTCTCTCTCAAATTTTTGTTTTGTTTTGTTCCTCTATTTTAGTTTGAACCTAAACTTCTCCGATTTTAAAAACAGCTCTCAAAATTCTACCCAAAAATAGATATGAGTTTTAAGATCCATTTTAAGACATAACGCCCGTTTCTTGGGCAAAGGTAGAAAAGCAAAGTGTAAATGAGCAAGCTTTGCAGATGTAGGTTGGAGAGCGGTGGGGCGGGGGGGGGGTGGATTAAATACCAAAGATGTTATGGAATAAAAGGTGAAGGGAGTGGAACATCTTGAACAATTTCTCGATTCTCTGTGAGCGTCTGCACCTGCTAGAAGTGTCTGCCTGATTTCCAGTGTGATTCTCTCATCGCCACATTTACTGCAAAATCTGTCCCAGTGCTATTAAAAGCAATGATGATACATTGGCAACCTAGAAACAACATTTGTGTATCTAGTTCTGATCTTTATTCAGCTATTTTCATACCTTTCGAGGGCTGATTCGCTGCTGATCTTGTGCATCAGTCACTAGTCTCACCACTTTCCAGTTTTCCAAAACATTGGTTTGCTGGCTATGTACTTCAGTCATTAACTCCTTGACAGTGATTGGTGAAAGTCTTACTGATTGGTGCCCCTCGCTTTCCTTTTACCACAAACCCCTGCCCCACAATTCCAATCCTCTTTTTTTATTCTTTCATGGGACGTGAGCATCACTGGCAAGGTCAGCATTTGTTATCCATCCCGAATCTCCCTTTAGGTGGTGGTGAACCATCTTATTGAACCACTGCAGTCCACGTGGTGTAGATACATCCACAGTGCTGGCAAGAATGGAATTCCAGGAAGGACGGTGATATACTTGCAAGTTTGGGTGGTGTGTGACTTGCAGTGGTGGTGCTCTCGTGCATCTGCTGCGCTTGGTGGAAGACGTGAGTATTGTCGAAGGAGCCTTGGTGAGTTACTGCAGTGCATTTTGGAGATGGTACACACTGCTGTCACCATGCATTGGTGCTGAGGGGTGTGCCAATCAAGTGGGCTACTTTGCCCTGGAAGGTGTTGAGCTTCTTGAGCGTTGCTGTAGCTGCACTCGTCCGGGCAATTGGAGAATGTTCCATGATACTCCTGACTTGTGGCCTGTAGATGGTGAACAAGCTTTGGGGAGTCAGGAGGTGAGTTACTCACTGCCACAATATTTATATGGCTAGTCCAGTTTCTGATCAATGGTAACTTCATGATGTTGATAGTGGGGGGATTCGGTGATAGTAATGCTGTTGAATGTCAAGGGAATATGGTTAGGTCCTCTCTTTCTTAGAAATGGTCATTTCCTGGCACTTGGGGTGTGAATGTTACTTGCCATTTGTCAGCCCAAGCCTGGGTATTGTCCAGGTCTTGCTGCATTTGAACTGCTTCAGCGTCTGAGGAGCTGCGAACAATGCTGAACATCCTCACTTTTTCCTTTTAACCACGAATGAGCTTATGATGGAAGGAAGGTCATTGATGAAGCAGCTGAAGATGGTTGGGCGTAGGACACTATCCTGAGGAACTCCTGCAGCAATGTCCTGGGACTGAGATCATTGACCTCCAATAGCCACAGCTATCTTCCTTTGTGTCAGGTATGACTCCAACCTTTGGAGGGTTTTCCCTCGATTCCCATTGATTCCAGTTTTGCGAGGACTCACACCCAGTCAAATGCTGCCATGATGTCAAGGGCAGTCATTCTCAACTCACCTCACCTCTGGAGTTCAGCTCTTTTGTCCATGGTTAGACCAAAGCTGTAATAAGGTCAGGTGCAAAATGGCTCTTTAGCTTTATTCGGCCACGTTTAAGAGCATTTATATCTTCCAGTTTCCAGTTCTGACTCATTTTCTGGAAGCAAAATTTTAGCCTGTCATTTTTCTTTTCCTGTGTGTACGTCCAATATTCTCTGTTTTCGTTTTAGATTTCCAAGTCCTACCGGTGTTTAAAAATTCTATGATTTGGAAAATACCTCCATCTTGTGGTCATTTTTCAAAAGTACATTTAATTTCTCAATTTCAGCTACAAAGTATGAATTTTTCTGTTTGTGCTCTTTGGATATTTTAAGAATGAATCTTCAAAGTTCTTCAGATAATTAACAATTACATTTAAAATTAATTAATTACGCTTAAACAAGAAGGGGAGATAGTGATGTATTGGTGTTGTCACTGGACTAGTAATCCAGAGACCTGGGGTAATGCTTTGGGGATCCAGGTTTAAATCCCACCATGCCAGATGGTGAAATTTGAATTCAGTAAAAATCTGGTATTAAAGTCTAATGATGACTATGAAACCATTGTCGATTGTTCTAAAAACCCATCATGTGACTCCAGACCCATAGCAGTGCGGTTGACTCTTGATGCCCTCTGAAACGGCCTAGCAAACCACTTAGTTTAAGGGTAGTTAGAGATGAGCAACAAATGCTGGCCCAGCCAGTGACGCCCACATCCCCTGAACGAATATTTTTTTTAAAAGAGAAGGACGCCGCAACACTCCTCCGAGTAGGGTGTGCTACCCCACCCTTAGCTAGTCCAAATACTGCAGTTCCACACAATATGCCATCAGAACAACTAGGGATGGGAAATAAATACAAGAATAAATAAAATGGAAATAGCAGTTCTGTTGATGGATGCTAATTTTAGGCTTGCAGTTTAATTTTGCAGACAAAGTTCCATTAAATATATTTACTGATTAATATCCCAGTTAATTTCTCACTATTCAGCCCATCTTGTCAGTGCCGTCTCTCTGCAAGAACAATTTATTCAGCCCCATTCCCCACCTTTCCCGCCTAGCCTTGCAATTTTCTTCTTGTCAATCCAATTTCTTTTGAATGCCTCCATTGAATCTGCATCCATCAATCTGCTCTTTCAAGCATCGCACTCCAGATCCTAACCATTCACTGCATTAAAAAGGTTTTCCTCGTGTCACAATTGTTTCTTTTGCCAATCACCTTAAATCAGTGTCCGCTGATTCCCAACCCTTTCCACAGCTGGAACAGTTTCTCCCTATCCACTCTGTCCAGCCTCATCATGATTTTGAATGCCCCTTTTAAATCTCCTCTTAACCGTCTCCTCTTCGAGGAGAATAGCCCCAGCTTCGCCAAGCTATCCAAGTAACTGAAGTTCCTCAAGGCTCAAACCATCCATGTGAATCTTTTCTGCACCCTCTTTAATGCATTCATGTCCTTCCTAAACCTTGGCGCTCAGAACCGGACACAATAATCTGGTTGAAGTCGAACTAGTGTTTTATGCAGGTTTATCAACACTTGCTTGATTTAATACTCCACGCCCCTATTTATGAAGTCCAGGATCCCGTATACTTAAAAAGACTTTTTCAACCTTCAGATTATTACTTGAATGGGTATAAATTGAGAGAGGTGGATATTCAGCAAGACCTTGATGTCCTCGTGCATCAGTTGCTGAAAGTAAGCACGCAGGTACAGCAGGCAGTAAAGAAGGCAAATGGTATGTTGGCCTACACAGCGAGCGGATTTGAGTATAGGGATCCAAAAGAGAAAATGCTGGAAAATCTCAGCAGGTCTGGCAGCATCTGTAAGGAAAGAAAAGAGCAGACACTTCGAGTCCAGATGCCCCTTTGTCAAAGCTAAAAGGCATAGAAAATGGGTGATACTTATACTGCAGGGTGGGGGAATGAAAGATGAGTCATAGCCACAGAAACAAGGGGAAAGGTTGCTAATGGCAGTCCATAGAGACAATAAAAGGTGTGAATGGCCAAATGGCAGAGAAGCTGAAATCAGAGGGTAAGCTGTGACAGATGAAGATGTGGGGGGAGGTGGGTGGAAAAGAGGTAAAATTGAGAAAAGGGGGAAAGGGGAAGGAAAATGGGAGATAAGGTGAGGAAATGGGGATAAAATAGAGGAAAAGAGTGGGGGAGAAGAAAAATAAACACAAAAAGCCAAAAGGAAGAAAACAGTTAAAAATTAAATGAAATGAAAACAAAGGGGTCGAACTAATCATCTGAATTCAGATTTTACTATAACCAAATTCTGTCAGAAAATTCAATCTAGCTTTGAGTAGTCTAATCGTGTTTGTAATCCTGCCAATTGCAATGCACATCGGACAAAAACCAACCAGGTAATTTGCATGATAACAAAAACAGTTATTTTGGGAGGAAGGCAGTCAAAATCCAGGTTCTGCAGATTCAAATCCACAAAAAAATTAATTACCTTTTCTCAGGCTCATTTCACTTGGAGCATAGATAAGAACAAATGAAAATGATGGATAAAGAAAGACCCACATAAGTCTATCCTATGTAGTTGTGATGCCTCACGCATCACAATAGAGAATTTCTACCCATTAGGAGCCGTGAAATTGGCTGAGAGAAGCGAAAAAAGTAGATAAGGCCACATTGAGGCAGAAAATCAGAAAAGTTCCTCTCTGAGCCCAATGAATGATCAAAACTAGTTCAGGAGGTCATATTGTTTCTGATTTACGTTGCAAGGCACATGTCTCTTGTAAAAGTGATACATGGGTGGCATGGTGACACAGTGGTTAACACTACTGCCTCTCAGCTCCAGGGACCCAAGTTCAATTCCGGGGGTCACTATCTGCACAGAGTTTGCACATTCTCCCCATATCTGTGTGGGTTTCCTCTGGATGCTCTGGTTTCGTCCCACAGTCTGAAAGATGTGCTGGTAAGGTGCATTGGCCATGCTAAATTCTGCCTCAGTGTACCCGAACAGGTACCGGAGTGTGGCGACTAGGATATTTTCACAGTAACTTCATTGCAGTGTTAATGTAAGCCTACTTGTGACACTAATAAGTAAACTTTAAAGTCTTTGCCCCAAACAGAAACACATCCAGTGTTCTTTCTGAGAAGTACTGCAAACTAAGCTTTCAACACATGAGATTATATTCAAGACCAATGTCTCAGACTTTTGTCCAACTGACATGACAAGTTTCCAAATTCTCAGAAAATATCACGTTCTAATCCACTGCACCAACTTGAATTCCTAGAATCTCTAGGACAGGGTTAGACAGGGTAGATTCAGAAAGAATGTTCCTGATGGTGGGGGGAGTCCAGAACTAGGAGTCATAGTTTGAGGATAAAGAGTAAACCTTTTAGAACTGAAGTGAGGAGAAATTTTGTCACCCAGAGGGCGGTGAATGTGTGGAATTCACTACCACAGAATGTAGTTGAGGCCTGTGATTTCAAGAAGAAATTAGATATAGCTCTTGGGGCTAAAGGGATCAAGGGATATGGGGGTATCAGGATATTGAATTTGATGATCAGCCATGACCATAATGAATGGGTAAGCAGGCTTGAAGGGCTGAATGGCCTACTCATGCTTCTAGTTTCTATGTTGCTATGTAACTTGCTGATTGATTTCTGCCACTCCATTTTTGCTTTGCACACTCAGCATCTCACCCTTAACCTCGCCTCATTTTCGAGAGCTTGCTAGATTTGCACATTAATTGCCCAATGAGCTCAGGCCATCAAGCTTGGTAATTAAGAGTGGGAGTATCCTTTTAACAAAATAATAATTGTTGATGCAATACCAAGCAAACTCTCTGTCCCAGAAAGGGAACACTTGAAACTTTAAAAGTTTAATTCCTTCAAGTAGTGAAAAAGTCTTAGAGGCTTAATTATTTTTAAATGTATTTCTTACCTCCTTCCTGTCTCATTTTTTTTCTCTCTCTCAATCCAATATTTCTTTCCCTCTCTTTATTTGACTTTCTGTACCTGATTTAACTTTAACTCACCAATTGTAACTCGTCCTCCTTCTCAATCCTTAAATTTTGTCGACTTAAGGGGGTTGGTCCAGCCATTCACTAATGTTTTGCCTGCACCACAGCATCATGTTTCAAGCAAGTTGCAGAATAAATGAGTACAAAAGAGATATCTGACTAATGGCGTCTGGCATGAGATACAAGACACAAGATCCAACCCAATCTTTAGTGTGTAGATGTTTATCAGTTATAGATGAATGCCCCTTAAAAAGGAGCAGTACAAAGTGAAAGGGATAAATTCAAAATCATAGACATACAATTAGAATGATCAGCAAAGTGTTTAAAAGGAAAACAAGGTGGTTAAACAGCTGAAGAAAATTGAAAATGGTATGGTAGGAAAGATGCGTTGTATAACAGATTAAAGACATTGAAGAGATAGAGAAATGTGTGAATAACTGAGGCAGTGGAGCATAAGGCTGAGCTGAAATGGAAATGAGAAGAAAGCTGGCTATATGGAACAGGACCTGGCAGCCTCGAAAGAGAAAGGCAGGCTGACACCAAGAGTGCAGACTGCCCAGATTTTAATGAGGCTTGTGATCTGCTTTCAAATTATTCTTCTTCTTGCCTGCTCCAACACAGAGCCAGTTTTGTACTATTTTGCATTATGACGCAAGCGAGACGATGCACAGAGGCAGCTTGATTCAATTCAATTTTCAGCTTCTCTCAATCCTTCAGCAACAACACAGAACTTAGCAGCAGCTCTCAGCCTAATATGTCGATTTGCCAATAATTAAGGCTGAGGAAGGAAACATGTTGTTATTTGTCTTTTCCAGCATAATCTTCCCAGGCTTTTGCTCAATTTTACCATGACACCATAGTCCCAAGATGTCACCAAGTTTACAGTAAAAGATTACACTGTAAATCAGGGATCGTGGTGAACACGTTTTAAGAGAGTGACAATCATTGTCTCAGTTTCCTCTCAGGGATAAATCTTCACACTCTTAACTGGAAAAAGGAAGAAAACAAACCTGGTCATAAAGCTCGATTATTAGAAGGTAGTAGTCAATTAAAGTGCCATTTGCAGAGTACTTCAAGGAGTGGGTGGAACATGCCACCCCTCCTAAACATAAACGGCTGGGATGAAATGGATTAACTTGCTGAAAAATGGATACCCATCAAAAATATTGGTGATAGTACTGGAAAACTGGGATTTTGTTGCTGATTTTCACCTTTTGTATTTTATGGATTAAAATGGACTAAATGGCCTTGCTAATCCGTAACTATCTTGTGATCCTGTGCTTCTCCCAGTCACAGAATGCTAAGCTAAACAGAACCTGAAACATAAATGCATGAAGGAACAACCCTGATTAAATTCCCCTCAGGGGACGGCATTAAATTTCTTTCTTTTTGTCCTTCTCACAACTTACATTTCCACCTAACTGTACTGCTCACAAACTTGGATACATTATTCACAATCTCTTTAGTTTAAATCATTAGTATGGATTGTAAATAGCTGAGGCTGTAGCACTGATCCTTGTGGCACTCCACTAGTTACAGCCGGCCGACCTAAAAATGCCCCATTAATCCTTACTCTTTTCTTCTTGTTGTTGACCACTTGGCTCTCGATATTACCCCCAACTCCCTGAGCCCTTGCGTATTAACCTTTTGTGTGGACCTTATCAAAAGCCTTTTGAAAATCCAAGCACATTCCATCTGTCAACTCTTTATCTACCCTACAACTTGCATCTTCAACACTAATAAATTTGTCAAACACCATTTCCCTTCTGCAAAACCATGTTGACTTTGTCTGATCCATGATTTTCAAAGTGCATTGTTAAGGCTCTCTTATTTATTCAAATGTTCCAAAAAAAAATACATTCCATTAAAACAAGAAAAATCTGTTCCTCCATCTCCGTCTAGTTACACAATGAATACTATCTAACCAGCTCCCCCCTCATTCCTATGAAATTGTTTTAAATTTAAGATTTGAGTGTGTCACTCTCAATCTTAGTGTGCAATTCAATTGTATTATTATCATTTTTTTCCCAGAGTATCTTTTACTATGATATTAATAATTACCCTAGCCTCGTTATACAATACTAGATCTCAGAGTCACCAGGAGAAAGAGGTGCTCAGTGCTCAGTCATGGGCGTTTTGCTAGGGTCCCCTTTGGCCTGGAGGAGGAATGGGAGGGCACGAGGGCAGACAGAGCAGCATCAGCTGATGCAGGAAAAAGGACTTGTTGGACTTTAACCTGGTGTTGTGAGACTTCTTACTGTGTTTACTGCAATCCAACGCCGGCATCTCCACAGCAGGAAAAAGGGACAGAGCAGCAAAGTTGCTTCCTCCTCCCCTGCAGTTACATGACATCCCTCCTCTTCTGAACCTTCTACGCCAAGACTTCATGTCATGTCTGAGATCCTGTGCACCCTTACACTTGGTCCCCGAATCATTCCAAAACATTCATTGTGTGTCAGGCAGTGCATGCCACACCTTCCATGGAAGTGTAAACTGCCCCACCAAAAATACTTCTAAGAGAGATTGATAGAGAAGATAAAATCCCATGGGTCCAGAGAAATTTGGCAAATTGGATCTAGAATTGGCTGATTGGCAGGAAGCAGAGGGTGATAATCGAGGGGTGTTTTTCTGACTGGAAGACTGTGTCCAGTGGGATCCTACAGGGATCAGTGTTGGGGCTTTTGCTGTTTGTGGTTTCTATGAATGATTTAGACTTAAATGTAGGAGGGTTGATCAGTAAGTTTATGGATGATATGAAAGTTGATGGGGTGGTAAATAGTGAGGTGGGTAGCCTTAGGTTACAGGAGGATATAAACGGGCTGGTCAGATCGGCTGATCAGTGGCAAATGGAATTCAATCCGGATAAGTGTGAGGTGATGCACTTGGGCAGGACAAACAAGACAAGGGAATACATGATGAACGGCAGGACCCTGGGAAGCACTGAGGATCGGAGGGACAGGTCCCTTAAGATAGCAGGATAGCTGGATAAAGTGGCTAAAAAGGCATATGGTATACTTGCCTTTATTAGCTGAGGCATAGAGTTTAAGAACAAGGAGATTATGCTGGAATTATATAAAACGTTGCTTAGGCCACAGCTAGAGTATTGTGTGCAGTTCTGGAATCCACCTTGTAGGAGAGATGTGATAGCATTGGAAAGGTTGCAGATGAGATTTACCAGGATGTTGACTGGGCTGGAGCATTTTAGTTATGAAGAGACATTGGATACACTGGAGTTATTTTCCTTGGAGCAGAGGAGACTGAGGGGGGGACATGATTGAGATGTGTAAAATTATGAGGGGCATAGATAGAATAGTTAGGAAGAAACTTTTCCCCTTGGTGGAGGGATCAATGACTATGGAGCGTAGGTAAGGGGCAGGAGGTTTAGACGGGATGTGAGGAAAAAACTTTTCACCCAAAGGGTGGTGGGAGTCTGTAACTCTCTGCCCGAAAGGGGGATGGAGGCAGAGACCCTCCTAACATTTGAGAAGTATTTAGATGTGCACTTACGATGCCAAGGCACACACGGCTATGGGCCAAGTGCTGGAAAACGGGATTGGAATAGTTAGCAGTTTGCCTTTGACTGGTGCAGGCGCGATGGGCCAAAGGGCCTTTTTTTGTGCTGTATACCTCGAATACTCTATGCCTCTAAACAGTGTTTGAGTGCCAAGCATCCAGGTTCCTGGTGTAGCTCCTCCTGCTGGTATTATGATAATATTCAATTAGCCTCAAAATTGTGGGCTAAAACCGGACTGTCAAATAGTTTTATTAGCTCAGCACATACTTAGCCTGTTTTCACCCTTTTACCAAATCAATTCCCATTCTATAGCCAGATAGCTCTAGAGAATGTCCTCAATAAAACCTGAATGTATAAGTGTTCATGTACAGATGTTACAACCACAATTCTTGAATATTATTATTTCCACCTGTAAGACCACACCTTTCCATTTCATAACTGATGTGTTATATGAAAACAAAAAGACATCCCACAGCTAAACAAAAGGTATATATATATATCTACAAGAAAGCTTTCCTATAAATAGAATTATAATGCAGTATTTGAAATATATTGAATTACATTTATTGAAGATTTAATTAATCAATTCTGATTTTTGGGCAATTTCTATAACACAAAACGCAACAAAGCATGCACACACGCTTGCACAACACGCACACATATGCACACACACATGCACATACAACACGCACACATGCATACACACACACACACATGCACGCACACACACACCCACCAGCATGATCGAGACCTCCATGTCCAGTAGGGGTGTTTAATCACATTTTGTTTTGATGTTTTAAGTTTCCTTTGAGATGGCATGGTGCAGTATTCCTCTATGGGGCTGCCTTTTGATATATCCCCCAATTTGTTGATTTAATTTATTTGGTTAACCCAAAAGAAGCACACAGACACACACACACACAGACAGACTTGATTTATAGTCCCCTGTCCTAGGCTGCTGTCCTGCAGATTTGCCATTTCTCTGACTCCCAAGGTAGGTTTCTCGACCTCGATCCAATTTATACTCTCCCCCACATCATGTTGCTCCTTCGCCTTTCTGACTCTCTTCACATCCCTATAGAAAACTTTTACTATCAGTTTTTACACCCCCGCACGATTACTCTCAAACTTTGTTTTTTCCTTCTTAAATCCAGACCTTTTTCTTCCTTGTGGAATTCTAAACTGCTCCCACTCCTCAGGTCTGTTGTTTTTTTCTGGTCAATTTGTACGCTTCTTGCTTGGATCTGATACTATCTCTAATTTTCCTTGTAAGCCATGGTATGGCCACCACTTTTGCACCACTGGCTGGGCATTCCCTGAGGGCAACCATCTGGAAGCATATGTAGGCCAGACCAGGTTAGGGTGACAGATTTCCTTCCCGAAACAGCAATCAACAATGATTTCATAGTCATCATTAGACTTTTAATTCCAGATTAATATTGAATTCAAATTTCACCATCTGCCATGGTGGGATTTGAACCCAAGTCCCTGGATCTCTGAATTACAAGTCCAGTGACAAAACCACTGCGCCACTGCCTCCCTTATATCAACCCCACTAATATTTTTTGTCCCTTAGTGTTTCTCAGCTCTACCCATTCAGATTCCATATCGTCAGAGTCAATATCTTTCCTCACTATTGCATTAGTTTCCTCTTTACCCAGCAGAGCAAACCCACCACCTTTTCCTTCTTGTCTGAGCTTCTTAAATACTGAATGCCCCTGGATGTTCAGTTCCCATCCCTGGTCACCCTGCAGCCATGTCTCCATAATCCCGACTATATCATACCCATTCACGTCTATTTGTGCAATCAATTCATCCACTTTATCGAGAATGCCCTGTGTATTAAGGCACAAAGATTTAAGGCTTGTCTTTTTAACGTTACTTGTCCCGTTCCCATTATTTTTCACTGTGTTTGATTCTGGCCTTTGATTTCTCTGCCTATCCCTTTTCTTATTCACCTTACTGTGTTTTGTACTTGTCCTTGATTCCTCCTTCTCTGACTCCTTTCATAGCATCGTAGAATCCTACAGTGTAGAAGGCAGCCATTCGGCCCATCGAGTCTGCACCGACCACAATCCCACCCAAGTCCTATCCCCATAACCCCATGCATTTACTCTAGCTAGCCACCCTGACACTAAGGGGCAATTTAACATGGCCAATTCACCTGACCAGTACATCTTTTGGACTGTGGGGAGAAACTGGAGCAACCGGAGGAAACGCACACAGACAAGGGGAGAAAGTACAAACTCCACACAGACAGTGACCCAAGCCGGGAATTGAACCCAGATCCCTGGCACTGGCCTCCCTTCCTCTGTCACTCAGCCCAAATGCAGGATGACAGTGGGACCCCCACCCCCACCCCCCGCACTCCCACCGACCACTCCCCAGGGGCCCTGCCCCATCAGGTCCCACCATGCCCTATGCCTAGTGGGCAGTGCGAAGGTGTCCCTGGGCATTGGCACTTTGCCCCTTGGGCAGTGCCAGGGGCCCAGGCTGGCACTGCCAAGGTGGCAATGCCCAGGGGCACCCCCTATTGCCCGACCTTCTGGGGGGCCTTATGGCCCCTCTAGCCTCTCCACCCCCCACCCCCCCACCCCCCCACCCCTGCCAGGAGTAGTTCATTCCAGTGAGGTCGGGCTGCCAAGTCCCTGCTAGTGGGGAGCTACACTAAACTCCGCTGGAGTGAACCACTCCTGGTGGGAGTGGGGGAGGGAGGGGGGAGGGGGGGGCGGTAGGCTAGCAGGCCCGGAGATTTCAATCCTGGGCCTGCTAATGCTATTTAAACTAAATTTAAATGATAATTTAAATAAATTATGCAGCTCCACGCCAATTTCTGGCACGGAACTGATGGCGTCAGAAACCAGCTGCCAGGGATGCACAGAGGCCGTGGCGCCCAGTTGGGAGCCCGCAAACCGGCCTCTGTTCGAGTCTCCCAGCACCACCAGCTTCTGCAGCAGGAAACACTCCATATTCCTACCCCTGCCACTGCACTTAGTCTCAATATGGGAGAATTCCGCTATTGGATTGGATTGTCATCAAAACTCAACTGCTTTACTGATGTCCTCTCAGGAAGAAAATCAGCCAATCTGTGATAATGCAGCTGACACTTAACTGCTTCCTTTTAAGGCCTAGTAACTCATTGAGCTGCAATCAAAAAGGCTAATCACCATTTAATGATAGTTCATAAACTCTGGCCTTGCCCACATCCTGTAGATAATTTTCAAAAATACAAAAATAGATATTTGAACGATTTTGTCAAGTTTCTTCTTTGAAACATGAGCTGTGCTAATGTTGACACTGAGCTGCACATGTACACGGTTTTGCAGCAACTTGGGAGGTACCACCCTTGTTCTGTATTAAATGCCATGCCTGTGCAGTCACCCAAAAATATTGAAGATTTGACGCATTTTAAAAAACTGGTTGCACAAAACATAAGGTTTTGGAGGGAACAGTGCCCGATGGCTATAAATGTTTGCCACCTTTTAGGACACAATGGGTGGGATTTTCCAGCTCTTCCCACCAGCAGGATCTTCCAGTCCTGTTGAAGGCAAACCCCCTCCCCCGTAGTAGATTCCCCAGTGGCAAGATGAGCAAGCCACGCAAAACACCGTGGACATTGGCAGAATCAGAAGATCCTGCTGGTGGCCAATGGTGAGTCGCATCTGCTGCTGGAGAACACGCTGCGGGGGGACTGGAAAATCCCACCCTATAATACTAAATGTTGTGCTGAGATTTACAGTTTTAGAGCAGGTTAACCCATCTGAAAAAGAGAATTAATAGACCCAAGTACTATTTAAGGTTTATGTCATCCATTATTATCCATCAAGTATGATTGACATGTTAAGCACAGAATAAGAACCATAACATAGCGATTGTCAGTCTTAATTAGTCATCAATGTTATTAAACACCTACATGCCTGCAATGGAGCAGATAAGCAGTAAATATAGAGTTGCTAAAATCAAGCATGACTGGTTTTGCCGAAAGCTTTCCCTAAAAGTACATCCAGAATTATTTAAATGCAAATACCTCATGACCAAATACTCAATCTATCAATAAGTGGAAAAAGGCAATCAGGATTTATTTTGGGAAGTGGGGTGGGGGAGGGTGAGCAGAAACATTGTGTCATTTCTTTTATTACAGACCAGATTGAAGTACATACCAATTACATGTTTCTGTTCGGTGTCACTGAGATACATGCCTAGACATGTCAGTTCTTTAGAATTTGTTTTCTTTATCAATGTAGATAAAAGCAGCCAAATAAAAATCTAAAAGCATAATATTACAACTGCTGGAAAGGTAAAAAGAAACAGAAAATGCTGGAAATTCTCAGCAGCCATGATGTGGAGATGCCGGCGTTGGACTGGGGTAAACACAGTAAGAAGTCTCACACCAGGTTAAAGTCCAACAGGTTTATTTGGTAGCAAATGCCACTAGCTTTCGGAGTGCTGCTCCTTCGTCAGATGAGTGGGAGTTCTGTTCACAAACAGGGCATATAAAGACACAAACTCAATTTACAGAATAATGAATAATGATTGGAATGCGAGTCTTTACAACTAATCAAGTCTTAAAGGTACAGACAATGTGAGTGGAGAGAGCATTAGCACAGGTTAAAGAGATGTGTATTGTCTCCAGACAGGACAGGACAGCCAGTGGGACTTTGCAAGTCCAGGCAAGTTGTGGGAGTTACAGATAGTGTGACATGAACCCAAGATCCCGGTTGAGGCCGTCCTCATGTCTGCGCTGTCGTGTGTTGTGAAGGCCACCTTGGAGAATGCTTACCTGAATATCAGAGGCCGAATGCCCGTGACCGCTGAAGTGCTCCCCAACAGGAAGGGAACACTCCTGCCTGGTCATTGTTGAGCAGTGTTCATTCATCCGTTGTCATAGCATCTGCATAGTTTCCCCAAAGTACCATGCCTCGGGACATCCTTTCCTGCAGCGTATCAGGTAGACAATGTTGGCCGAGTTGCAAGAGTATGTACCGTGTACCTGGTGGATGGTGTTCTCACGTGAGATGATGGCATCCATGTCGATGATCTGGCACGTCTTGCAGCGGTTGCTGTGGAAGGGTTGTGTGGTGTCGTGGTCACTGTTCTCCTGAAGGCTGGGTAGTTTGCTGTGGACAATGGTCTGTTTGAGGTTGTGCAGTTGTTTGAAGGCAAGAAGTGGGGGTGTGGGGATGGCCTTGGCGAGATGTTTGTCTTCATCAATGACATGTTGAAGACTCTGGAGGAGATGTCGTAGCTTCTCTGCTCCGGGGAAGTACTGGACGACGAAGGGTACTCTGTCCACTGTGTCCCGTGTTTGTCTTCTGAGGAGGTCGGTGCAGTTTTTCGCTGTGGCGCGTCGGAACAGTCGATCGATAAGTTGAGCGCCATATCCTGTCCTTATGAGGGCATCTTTCAGTGTCTGGAGGTGTCTGTTGCGATCCTCCTCATCCGAGCAGATCCTGTGTATACGGAGGGCTTGTCCGTAGGGGATGGCTTCTTTAACGTGTTTAGGGTGGAAGCTGGAGAAGTGGAGCATCGTGAGGTTACCCGTGGGCTTGCAGTACAGTGAGGTACTGAGGTGACCATCCTTAATGGAGATGCGTGTGTCCAAAAATGCAACCAATTCCGGAGAGTAGTCCATGCTGAGTCTGATGGTGGGATGGAACTTGTTGATGTCAACATATAGTTGTTTCAGTGATTGTTTACCATGAGTCCAAAGGAAGAAAATGTCATCGATGTATCTAGTGTATAGCATCGGTTCAAGGTCCTGTGCGGTGAAGAAGTCTTGTTCGAACCTGTGCATGAAGATGTTGGCATATTGAGGTGCGAATTTGGTCCCCATGGCTGTTCCGTGTGTCTGGATGAAGAACTGGTTGTTGAAGGTGAAGACATTGTGGTCTAGGATGAAGCGGATGAGTTGTAAAATTGCATCTGGAAACTGGCAGTTGTCAGCGTTGAGTACTGAGGCAGTTGTAGAAATGCCATCATCGTGGGGGATGCTGGTGTAGAGTGCCGAGACATCCATTGCGACGAGGAGTGCTCCTGGTTCAACTGCTCCATGTGCGTTGAGTTTCTGTAGGAAGTCCATAGTGTCGCAACAAAAGCTGGGGGTTCTTTGTACAATGGGTTTCAGGATGCCCTCGACATAGCCGGAGAGGTTCTCGCACAGGGTCCCATTGCCCGATACGATGGGACGGCCGGGTGTGTTTGCCTTGTGTATCTTTGGGAGGCAGTAGAGATCTCCAAAGCGGGGACTACGTGGGATGAGAGCACGGAGGGTGTTCTGAAGGTCCGGATCAAAGGTTTTGATCAGAGTGTTGAGTTGACGGGTGTGTCCTTTGGTCGGATCTGTGGGTAACTATCTGTAGTGTTCCTCGTTGTTCAGTTGTCGGTACACTTCTTTGCAGTAATCCATTCTGTTCAGTATGACGATGGCCCCTCCTTTGTCTGCTGGTTTGATGACAATGTTGCGGTTGGTCTTGAGAGCGCGGATGGCGTTGCGTTGTGCTTGGGTGATGTTCGGGGCTGTCTTGTGAGTGCGGCTGATGAATTTGGTATTGATGCACCTCCTGATGGCTTGGGCATACATGTCAAGTCGAGCGCAGCGGCCTTCTGGAGGGGTCCAATTCGACTCTTTCCTCTTCGGATGCACTGCAGATCTCTCTGTCGGCTGTTCCGGTTCATTGGCTGTCTCATTGTCTTCGCTGTTGGCCTCTTGGGGTTTGTGGAAGAATTCCCGCAGCCTCATTCGCCTGATGAATTCCTCTGTGTCTGCTGCGAGACTGATGGGGTCTATACAACCTCAAACAGACCATTGTCCGCGGCAAACTACCCAGCCTTCAGGAGAACAGTGACCACGACACCACACAACCCTGCCACAGCAACCGCTGCAAGACGTGCCGGATCATCGACACGGATGCCATCATCTCACGTGAGAACACCATCCACCAGGTACACGGTACATACTCTTGCAACTCGGCCAACATTGTCTACCTGATACGCTGCAGGAAAGGATGTCCCGAGGCATGGTACATTGGGGAAACCATGCAGACACTATGACAACGGATGAATGAACACTGCTCGACAATCACCAGGCAAGACTGTTCTCTTCCTGTTGGGGAGCACTTCAGCGGTCACGGGCATTCGGCCTCTGATATTCGGGTAAGCATTCTCCAAGGCGGCCTTCACAACACACGACAGCGCAGAGTCGCTGAGCAGAGACTGATCGCCAGGTTCCGCACACATGAGGACGGCCTCAACCGGGATCTTGGGTTCATGTCATAAGAACATAAGAAATAGGAACAGGAGTAGGCCATCTAGCCCCTCGAGCCTGCCCCGCCATTCAATAAGATCATGGCTGATCTGAAGTGGATCAGTTCCACTTACCTGCCTGATCCCTATAACCCCTAATTCCCTTACCGATCAGGAATCAGGAATGTCACACTATCTGTAACTCCCACAACTTGCCTGGACTTGCAAAGTCTCACTGGCTGTCCTGTCTGGAGACAATACACATCTCTTTAACCTGTGCTAATGCTCTCCCCACTCACATTGTCTGTACCTTTAAGACTTGATTCGTTGTAAAGACTCGCATTCCAATTATAATTCATTATTCTGTAAATTGAGTTTGTGTCTTTATATGCCCTGTTTGTGAACAGAACTCCCACTCACCTGATGAAGGAGCAGCGCTCCGAAAGCTAGTGGCGTTTGCTACCAAATAAACCTGTTGGACTTTAACCTGGTGTTGTTAGACTCCTTACAATTCTCAGCAGGTCAGACAATATCTATGGAAATGAGAACCCAATGATGGAAGGTCATGACCATTGACAAATAAAAGTTAATTTTGTTTCTGTCAACTCAGATGTTCCGACCTTCTTCCAGCATTTTCTGTTTTTATTTCAGATCAAATTTCAAATAGAAATTAAAATACTTTTTATAATATTCGTAGTCTCGTTGTGCTAATACTGAATATTTATGGAGTCTGCTGCAGTAAGGAAACTTTATTGGAACATCTCTTACTGTGTCTATGTTTAACCATAAGAGAGAGCAAGATCACGACACATTGCCTCACTTCCTGTGATGATGTATTGTGTTCATTCTCATATCACACAGTTATAATTAATCCCTTATGCTACATTTTTCTCTCTCCTCTCTTGGTTTCATCCATCTATGGTGACCACCATTCTGGACAATAAACTGGATTTTCCTTTGTAATCGCTCTAGCAACAGACAATGGCGGAATTTTCTGGCCATTGCTCCCGGTGGGGTCTTCTGGTCTTGCCGACGGTGAACTCCCATCGTGGGATTCCCAGTGATGGCGGATGCCTACAACAGGAAACCCTGTAGACAATGGCGGGACCAGACGATCCCACCACTGGCCAGTGGTGGGCCGCCTCTACCCTGGTCCTTAATAATGCTGGCTGCTTTTCCGACACGTGGGAAGTGTAGATGGAGTCAATGAATGGGAGGCTGGTTTGCATGATGGACTGGGCTTTGTTCATGGCCCTTTGTAGTTTCTTGCGGTCTTGGACAGAGCAGGAGCCATATCAAGCTGTGAAACACGGCACAGGGGCACAGAAAATCCCACCGAGTAGGTTAAAATCAGCTTTGCTATTGCCTTCCCACCGAAAGCTCTTCATTACCTTCCCATGTCCTCCCCCCTTCTCTGCTGCTGACCACCTGCTGTATGTGTCTGTTGTTAAAAGGTGTGGCTTAGCTTCCCAGTGAGATTCTCTGTCCCCTGCCTGTTCTATTCCCTGGAATCACCTTGTGAAAACCGATGGTAGTCCAAGATAGTGACAGTAGAGACCCAAATTTTGTAAATGAAGAGAGGAAGAATGAAATAGGCTTCTTTCCCCTCAAACTCGCAGCTGCAGACTTATCTTTAAAGGCTTCAGTGTTGATGAATTTTCTTCCTCTTCTTTTGATTTGATTTATTATTGTCACGTGTATTAGTATACGGTGAAAAGTATTGTTTCTTGCGCGCTATCCCATACATTGAGAAGGAAACAAGAGGGTGCAGAATGTATTGTTACGGTCATAGCTAGGATGTAGAGAAAGATCAACTTGATGCAAGGTAGGTCCATTCAAAAGTCTGACAGCAGCAGGGAAGAAGCTGTTCTTGAGTCTGTTGGTACATGATCTCAGACTTTTGTATATTTTTCCTGATGGAAGAAGGTGGAAGAGAGTATATCCAGGATGCGTGGGGTCCTTAATTATGCTGGCTGCTTTTCTGACACCGTTGGAAGTGTTGATGGAGTCAATGGATGGGAGGCTGGTTTGCGTGATGGACTGGGCTTCGTTCATGGCCCTTTGTAGTTTCTTGCGGTCTTGGACAGAGCAGGAGCCATACCAAGCTGTGATCCAACCAGAAAGAATGCTTTCTATGGTGTATCTGTAAAAGTTGGTGAGAGCCATAGTAGACATGCCAAATTTCCTTAGCCTGCTGAGAAAGTAGAAGCTTGGTGGGCTTTCTTAACTATAGCGTCGGCATGGAGGGACCAGGGCAGGTTGTTGGTGATTTGGACAACTAGAAATTTGAAGCTCTTGACCATTTCCACTTGGTCCCCATTGATATAGACAAGGTCATGTCCTCCACTCCGCTTCCTGAAGTCGATGACTATCTCCTTTGTTTTGTTGACATTGAGGGAGAGATTATTGTCGTTGCACCTGTTCACCAGATTCTCTGTCTCTTTCATGTACTCCATCTCATCATTGTTTGAGATCTGACCCACTATGGTGGTGTCATCAGCAAACTTGAAAATTGAGTTGGAGGGGTATTTGGCCACACAGTCATAGTTGCATAAGGATGCAGCCTTGTGTGGCACTGGTGTTGAGGATGATCTTCTTGGGTGGCATAGTGGTTAGCACTGCTGCCTCACAGCGCCAGGAACCCGGGTTCAATTCCAGCCTTGGCTGACAGTCTGTATGGAGTTTGTATGTTCTCCCCGTGTCTGCGTAAATTTCCTCCCACAATCCAAAGATGTGCAGGTTAGGTGGATTAGCTGTGTTAAATTGTCCCTTACTGTCCAAAGATGTGTTGGTTAGAGGGTAAATACATGGGATCACGGGGATAGAACCTGGATAAGATGCTCTGTCAGAGAATTGATGCACACTCGATGGGACACACACCTTCTACACTATTAATCATAGGGATTCTATGATTCAGATGACACAGCAGGGATCCCGCTGGAACTTCACTTTTCTGATCCTTTCCTCCTGAGGACAGAAATTCTGCCAGGAGACTCATCCTGTACATCAAATCAGTTCTAACACAGCCAAGGTCATGTTGGAGTCAGAAGAACAGGAGGAAATCTTGTCCTCCATCTACTTCACCCTAAACAGAGGAAACCCACTTTGTCATCAGACTGTTTATTGCATTGGGTTTGGAGAAACCCCACTGCTGAACTTAATCTTATTCCCATTAAATCTCCATGCACAGTGAACTGGCCAGTGAGGAGGAATAAGAGCCCAAACAGATTTTTCCCTCCCTATCATTGAGGTGCTGAGGAAACTGGTTCTGACAAAGAGATCACCATTAGAAAGAATATCCTTTCTGTTCTCCTTTGTTATTTTAACTACAACCACTGAGCACAGGAGAAGTAATCACCACGGTGAGTTTCCCTTCAGAGCACATTCTAAAAAGAGGAGCTTATAAATCATACTATTTTATGACCAACCATCCTTGCTGCTGAAAGGTAGGGAACATGTGCTGGTGGGAGCTCTCCTTGGTGGTGAATTTACAAATGGATTATCTGAGGAACTGGACATGTAGGATATGCAATTCAGGTGGCAATGCCTTTTTACAACACTTTGATCTGACATTGGGAGTTAAAGAGGGACTGAGCTGGTACAGAATCTTAAAATATAATCATTTCACTTCTCAGAAGTATGCGTGAATTGAGGCCAGACCAACAAGATGCAAAATGTTCTCTTTAGAACAGCTGATGATGATGATGACATTATGAACGAAACAAGTTCCTGCAGGCTCAAACCAGTTTGATTTGTCATACACCCACCTCATGGAAGAGACCCAGATACAGGACCATCATTGGAAATGAGCTCATGTTATTGCATCCAGAATGTAAACAACTTTTAACAGATAAACTGAATTATCTTTGCAGTAAAAACAAGAAAACAAAGTCTGAATTTTTTCCTTTTTTTTGTCTGTTTTTTTTCCCACTTCCAAATGTAGAGACTTCTGACCGGTTATAGTTTCATGAGCACACGATTATCTGTAGCATCTTACTCAAGGGTGTATTCTTCCTGAAACCAAAAGAGAAAATGCTGGAAAATCTCAGCAGGTCTGGCAGCATCACAAAGGTCATCTGGACTCAAAACGTCAGCTCTCTTCTCTCCTTACAGATGCTGCTGAGATTTTCCAGCATTTTCTCTTTTGGTTTCAGATTCCAGCATCTGCAATAATTTTCTTTTATCCAGTGTATTCTTCTTGTGTGAGTCTACACAGCGGATATTGCCATTTATTCTATCATGGTGTCTGTCATTCTTAATTCAATCACATCCTCTTCAGAGCGCCACACAAATATATTTTCTTGCAGGAGGTGCTGAATAAAGAGCAGGAACTGGAACACACTCCAATGGTCATTCTGTTTCCCAGAAATCGATCAGAGAAGCCACAAGCTGAGAATGACAGAGGGAGAAAAGAAGAACAATAGAAACTGGGATGATTTGAAAGTTCGCAAGTGCCTTGGAGAAAAAAGAACATTATCCTCATTTGTATTAAAATTGCATAAACTAGAATATGTGCATCAGGATGTAAGTAAGAGTGAGAACACGCAGAAAGCATAGCTCTTTGATATTGTGGAGTCCAAATGTGTTGACTCCTGATACCCAAATGTTAAGCAGCCAACGGAAATCCCAAAATAAATCTCCCAGATTCACTAAGGCCAGCCATCCCTGCACCAGTGAGCCAATAATCCCAATAACAAAGCCATTAAAGAGGGAGCATGTCGGTGAGAGATGCTTCTAATGATCCTATCAAAACAAGGATTGAGGTTGTATTCAATCTGGACTCGGGTAGCATTACTGCATCAGATTAGAGAATTCTTAGCTGGGTGGAATTGGAAATTCCCACTTCATTTATTATATTGTTCCCAGTGAGCCAAGGCTAATAAACAGTGCCTGGTCTACCAAATTGCAATATGCTGCATGACAATTTCGGAATTTTTAAGATGGATGCATGTATGGGAATTGTCAGAAGTTTAAAAACCCATCCTTTCAATGTGTGGCCACCACAGCTCTTGCAGAAGTCTCTCAAACATCATGAACAAATCCTACCCATAGTAAAAGGGTTTGCTTCTCTTGTTAAACACTGTTTTTTTATTTTTTTTATTCATGACACAAGTAGGCTTACGTTAACACTGCAATTAAGTTACTGTGAAAATCCCATTGTTGCCACACTCTGGCACCTTTTTGGACACATTGAGGGAGAATTTAGCATAGCCAATCCACCTAACTAGCACGTCTTTCGGACTGTGGGAGGAAACCAGAGCACACGGAGGAAACCCATGCAGACACGGGGAGAACGTGCAAACTCCATGCAGACAGTGACCCAAACCGGGAATCAAACCCGGGCCCATGGTGCCGTGAGGTAGCAATGTTAACCACTGTGCTACAGTTGCTGCTCAGGTCAGTGTTAATAATTGTCCTTTATGCCTGCTACTGATTGAAAGTTCCTTCATTGTTAATTTGGTAAATGAATGTGACTCACGAGGACATGACATCAGCAGCAATAGGTGAAGTGGGCTGGGGACCATTAAATGGACTTGGGATGAGCAAAAGCTGAGTGCAGATTAATCATTTGGACAGTATCTTTAATGTCAACTCTGAGAATAAAAACAGTCTCTGTAACAGCTGCGATAATGATTTTCATGAGTGCCAGAACTATTCCAGAAATCTCGGCATCAAAATCCTGAGAAAAATTACTGCGAGAAAAGAAGAATATTATGCCAAAGAAAGAAGCTGCTCCAAGGCTGTGAAGTTAGATCAATTCTGGGGTTTTGCTCAGTTTACCTTTGGGAGGCTGCAGGCCTCTCCCAGGGAGATTAAATAGCTTGGGTTATGATAGAACAGATTGTACGTGCTTTGTGGAAGGAATAGGTCTGAAGGGGCCAAGTTAACTTTATTGTTCCATGTTTTCTTATATTACAAATCATTAATGGTAAGGACAACGTGGCCTGTGGTTAGGGTAGATTTCTTCACTTTTAGATAGCCTGCTTTGAAAAATATAATTATGATGATGAATGTATGATTCTGATTCTCTGCCATTAAATTACTTAATAAATGACACAACGTCCATTGTAAGTAACGATGGTACAGAAAACATACATATATTGAATAACAAGCAATAAAAAGAGCACTATCTTCACCTTTACTGGACTTCGACAACATTCCATTTTAAAAATGTTACTCAATATACATTCCTAAAATGGTTACAGGTACTGAGTCTAATTCAGCAATGTTTATAAATATAGTGAAAGATGCCAATGCTTTCAGACTGTTCTTTTCAATTATTTTAAGAGATGTTACTTTCCATAAAGCCCTTTTTATATGAACATATAGAGTCATAGAGATTTACAGAATGGAAACAGGCCCTTCAGCCCAATTTGTCCATGCTGCCCCTTTTTTTAACCACTAGTCCCAATTGCCCGCGTTTGGCCCATATCCCTCTATATCCATCTTACCCATGTAACTGTCTAAACGCCTTTTTAAAGACATAATTGTACCCGCCTCTACTACTACCTCTGGCAGTTTGTTCCAGACACTCATCACCTTCTGTGTGAAACAAATTGCCCTTCTGGACGCTTTTGTATCTCTGCCCTCTCACCTTAAACCTATGTGCTCTAATTTTAGACTCCCCTGCCTTTGGGAAAAGATATTGACTATCTAGCTGATCTATGCCCCTCGTTATTTTGTAGACCTCTATAAGATCACCCTAAGCTTCCTACACTCCAGAGAAAAAAGTCCCAGTCTATCCAACCTCTCCTTATAACTCAAACCAGCAAGTCCCGATAGCGTCCTAGTAAATCTTTGCTGTATTCTTTCAAGTTTAATAATATCCTTTTTATAATGAACATATATATGAACATACAAATTAGGAGAATGAGTAGGACATTTGGCCTCTTGAATGTGCTCTGCCGTACAATAAGTTTATGGCTGATCTGATTGTGGCATCAATTCCACATTCTGTCTACTCTCGATAACCTTTGACTCCCCTGTTGTAATGTAATTATTAACAACACAAGTTTCTTCTCATGATCACATACATGCATTGATCATACATTGATCAGCCTGTAAGTGTAACTCTTGGTTGCCTATCAGGAGACATGTAAGTGTGGGACCTGACAAGTTATCCCTTCCAATCTTACTGACACCTCTAAGGAGCTCTCTGCTTCCCATTAGAACCAGTTTAATGGAGGTTAGATCAAGTACTCGGTGGTGGGAAGGAAATTCAAATTTGGCATCGCACTAGTTTGTTGCGCAACAAAAAATGAATATTATAATTTTTGGTGATGCTTTGCGTTTCTTTGATCAGCTGGGGAAAGGAATTCTTCTTCACTCTTTTTCTGCATTGAGTGTCTGGTAAAGAGAAAAGGTGCCAAAACGCACCGGGACCAGCAGAAAACAAATGCAGTAGGTTTCTGGCACAGAAATTTAGGTCAGAGCTAGAAACACCAGAGGATTGGCGACAGGCAATTTATGTACAGGCAGGGTTGAGTGTAAAGTGACTAGAGGAAAAGTTAAGGAGGGAAGTTAGGGTGACCAGATTTTCAGAAGTCAAAACAGGCCACATTGGGAAGGCGGAGCTCTGTTATGATTGACATGTTGGACAACCACTGGCAGGAGTCTGGGGGCGGGGCAGGTGATGGTAGGAGGTCATGTGATAACAATGGCATTAACACTAAACAGTAATGTATTCATAGAATCCGTACAGTGCAGAAAGTGAAAAGCCACAGCCAGGTTATCTGTGAGTGGCCCACAAGCACTTACCTGCTGGAGCTGGCAGCCCTCACCTCACTTTAGCTGCCATGTTTAAATTTAAATAGCTGCCAAATTGGAGCAACAAAGTCTCACTTAAATATGTTAATCACAGACTTGCCTCTTCAGAGCAAATTATTTGGATCCCCAAAGGATGTAATTCTTGGACTTCAGAAGTGGAGCTGAAGGTTTTCTGGAGGAACAGTCAGGGTGCGAGAAAGTAATGGTTTTAATTGGGAATGGAGCATCAGAAGTGAAGCTGAGGACATGGTTGAGCAGATCGATAGCTGCAGAAATGTCATGGTGATTGGAGAGCCAAAGGCTGGACAGTTGGGATTTCGAAAATGCAGTTTTAATTAAATGGGGAGTATTTTTTTCCCCCAGAGTGGACACAGACAGAGATAGGGTCGGGATGTGACTGGACAGCGATGCAAGGAAATGATCTTTGAGATAGCCTCGTTTGATTGATCCGATAGGAGCAACAAGCCGGTAGCTCGGATTATGAATTGGATAGTTTACTTGGAGGGAGAGATGAAAGGAGGATAAGAAGAAAGTGAACTGAGAGGAGAGAGGGCACGATGAATTGAGATATAAATTGAAATAATCAAGTGTGAGAAGTAATCAGTACAGCAGCTGTTGGAGGAAAGCAGTGAAGATATTTTAATGAGAAAATCTTGATGTTGCTTGGATGGGTGACAAAGAATGAGAATTTTAAATGAGCTGCAAGGAGATGGAAGAAGGTGAGATGTTCAAAGGAAGAGAAAGTGCCAGAAGAGTATAGAGAGCAAGCTGTGATTTAATGATAAGAGGCACATCACCACAGTGGCAATCTGGGCAAGGCATGGGGTGGAAGGTATAGCCAGACAGAGAGTTTTCATTTAGGGGGAAGCTGTCATCATCCCTCAGACAGGCTTCCACCAAGGCCATGATTTCAATGCAAATGTGCCCAATGAACTCTGGTTGACAAGTGCCTTGTTCACATATGAACAGATATTCTGTCAGGAGATCCAGAGAGAGGCGATGAGAACTGACCTGCTGGCAGAATCCATAGGGCCTTTACTGGGAGTGGTGAACTAGACAGGATGGGGATTGGCAAGATTAGCCCCCAGTGGGTGCACTGGGCTGGAATGTTAGTGAGAGAGTAAGTTGGAGTTGCTGGTAAGGAGACAACAATGAATGTTTCAACGGGCTCTTTGGAGAAGGCCAAGAAAGGGACAGTGGGAATTGCAGGCTTATCCAAGGGGAAATCAAACCCAGGAAAGTGGCAGGATAGAAGAAAGGTTGAGGAGTGCTTTAGAGTTGGCATACAGATTTGGGAGGGTAGAGTATGCAGAAATAAAGGAGGCATGATGACAGGAGAGAGAGGTCTGGGGAAGGTAAAGAAAAAAATAAAAATGGGGAGAGAAAAGTATTGAAAATAGAAGTGATGGGCTCGAATACAGAGCAGCTGCCCAAATGTGATGTGAAGAGACACAGGGGAAACTTGAGTTACATCAGTCTGTTTATGTACCAATTACTCAGATACATATATCCTGAACAGGGAATAGGAAGCAGATTATAAGAAGGCATCAAGAGTTAAAAGCAGAGGTTCCACGGTGAGGTAACATTGATATAGGTAAGATGGAGTAGGCATAGAGTATCAAAAGGTGTTAATAAAGTTCAGACACAGGGACAGCAGGAGAGGGAAGTCCAGTAGTTAATTAAACATGACGTACTGATGGAGGTATGAAAATCAAGGGGCTGTGCAGAATTGGGTTGTGGCAGAAAAAAACAATGGCGTGGGTGGAGAAATGTGTGTCATCCCAGGAAGGTGAATCATTGGCCAGGAACCATCCTGTAGTTGAAGCTGCAAAACCAGTCGAACCAGGGGGCTGATCACAGGTTCAGCAGGGAATAATGGCAGTGAGAGAGAGAGCTGTAGGCTGCAAAATTATTTCAAAGTGTACAACTTTGATTCATATAGATACTTTAACATCGCAAAATTTGACACTAGGTGATATTAAGGTAGAAGACCAAAAGGTTGGTTTAAGAGCTATGTTTTGAGGAGCGTCTTAAAAGAGGAAGAGATATGGAGAGTTTAGGGAGGGATTTAGAGCATGGATCTTGGCTGCTGAAGGTATGTCCAGCTATTGTGGAACAGTTAAAATCGAAGATGCTCAAGAGGCTAGATTGGAGGAGCACATACGTCTTTGAGGCTCACGGGCTTGGAGGAGATTACAGAGATAGGGAGGGCTGGACCATGGAGGCATTTGAAAACAAAGATGAATTTTTAAAAATCAAGAATTGCTTAACCTGGAAGCAATGTAGGTCAGCAAGGACAGGGACAGTGGGTGAAGAGGATATGAGGTGAGAAGGACACAGGCAGCAAAGTTTCTGCAGATGAGGTTAAGTTTACAGAAACATAGAAACTAGGAGCAGATGCAGGGTAGAATATGGGAGGCCAGCCAGGAGTGCATCGGAATTGTCCAGTCCAGAGGTTACAAAGTCATTGGTGAGAGTTTCAGCAGCAGATGAGCTAGGCCAGGGGTGGAGTCAGGTGATGGCAAAGAGGTGATGGCCATCACGTGGTCAGACATTCATCCCGGGGTCAATATGACAGCAAGTGAAGAGCAGCCTGTTTGAACCTCAGATACTGATAGAGGAATGGGGATCTTCTGGTCATGCCACTGTAAATGGGTCTTCCTGTTGTTCACACCCTCCCCTGCCAGGGAACCTGCGTTGGGGAGGTTAGCCTTAGCAGAATCAGGAGATCCCACTGGCAGGAATGGCTGGGAAATTCTGCCCAATGGCTTTGGTTTTCCCAATGTTTACTTGGAAGAAATTTTAGATCATCCAGTACTGGATGCCAAACAACTTGTCTGACAATTTGGAGCGGAGGAATCAAAGGCAGGTTGTGACGAGATAGAGTTGGGTGTTGTCAGCATATATGTGAAAAATGACATTGAGGGTGGAATTTTCCACTCTGCCAGCAGTGGGAATCATGGCAAGCAGTGGCACTTAATTTGATGACAAAAAAATCTGTTTCCAGACACCAGGGTAAACTATTGGAATTCTGTTCTCTTGACTTTCAAGGCGGATTAAATCCAAGTCGAGCTTCTGGCTGGGATTTTCCAGGCCCATTTGACGTGCACAAATCCCATTATGGCCACTGACTCTTATGAGAGGGCCATGACAGGATTTGCACCGGGGAGATCTCAGAATGAAACCTTCTCCACCCTCTGCCCACAACGTAATCAGGTTCACGCACAATAAAATTTATATAATTTAGCATGAGTGTAGTGCCACACAACACAATGGAACATACCCTCAATTTGAAGGTGGGGGGTTTGTCTTCACAAATACTGTCCAGTGGCAACTCCTACTGATACTGTCATGGACAGATGCATCTCTGGCAGGCAGGATGTTGAGGATGAGATCAAGTATGTTTGTCCCTCTTGTTGGTTTCCTCACCACTGTTGCAGGCCCAGTCTAGCAGCTATGTCCTTTATTTTCGGTCAGCTTGGTCTGTAATGGTGCTACTGAGCCACCCTTGATGATGGACATTGAAATCCCCCACCCGTGAGTACATTCTGCATCCTTGCCACCCTCATTGCTTTCTCCAAGTGTTGTTCGACATGGAGGAGTACTGATTCATCAGGGAGGCAGTGCGTGGTAATCAGTAGGAGGTTTCTTTGCCCATTTTTGACCTGGTGTCATGAGACTTCATGGGATCCAGAGTCGATATTGAGGGTTCACAGGGCAACTCTCTCCTGACCTTATACCACTGTGTCACCTCCTCTGCTGGGTCTCTCCCTCTGGTGGGACAGGACATACCCAGGGATGGTGGTGCCTGGGATATTATCTGTAATATAATGACTCAGTGAGTATGACTATGTCAGGCTATTGCAGGCACAGACCCCAGGGCTGAATCTGCCGGTGTTTCCAGTGCCTAGGTTGATGCCATGTTTCACTTGTCTAGTTTCATTCCTTATCCAATTTTCTCAAGCAGTTTGATACAACTGAGTAGCTTTGCTAAACCATTTCAGGGGGCATTTATAAGTCAACCATATTGCTGTGGATCTGGAGTCACATGTTGGCAGATTTCCTTCCCTAAAGGGCATTAGAGAAACAGATGGGTATTTTTTACAACAATGGTTTTTTAATGGTCATCATTCGACTTTTACTTCCAGATTTTTATTGAATTCTAACTCCACCATCTGCCTCCCTAGCGGGATTTGAACTCAGGTCCCGTGGGTCTCTGGATTACTAGCCCAATGACAAAAGCAGTACATCACCACCTCCCATAAATGCACTGGTTATGCTGCCAAACAATTTGCATTGTCATGTACGGTTGAAATAATTAATTTGTTGTACAATAACTAATCAATAAACTACTCTCTTCCAATTGGAAATGAATGGACTTGAAGTTGTACTTTTTGTTGGTAATTATATAATTTAAACATAATTAACACTTTAATTTACTTTGACAAAGGATCATCTGGACTCGAAACGTCAGCTCTTTTCTCTCTTTACAGATGCTGTCAGACCTGCTGAGATTTTCCAGCATTTCCTCTTTTCCTTAATTTACTAAATAGTCGCCCCTCTCTAAGAAATTTCTTTTACAAAAGGAAGGGACGCCGGTTTTCTTTTAAGTGATTTTCCATTGTTGTCCTGCTGCAACATCCTGTTGAAATTCTTTCTATTTGCAAACAAAATCTTGGCCGGTCTCTTTCTTAAAATCAGACACAGACACTGAGATATTGCCATGGTTCTGACATTATGCTGCCTCACAGATCCAGCACGACAGGAAATAATTAAAATTGTACATTCAGTGTTCAATGGCACATACTATGCACACATATACAAATCTTATAGTATAAATTTTATTATCATGCATTCAGTTTTTGGAATTATGAGTCAAGCACAGAAGGACTGAAAAAATATATTCTGTAATATTGATCTTTTACATTCATGAAATCATACATTCCTGAGGAGTGTAGTTATACAGTGCTGGCACAGAGATATATTCCAGGATTGTAGTCACAGTGCTGGTATACACAGATATACTCCGGGATTGTAGTCACAATGCTGGGGTACACAGATATACTCAAGGATTGTAGCCAGTACTGGTGTACACAGATATACCCAAGGAGTATTGTCACAGTTCTGTGTACATAAATATACTCAAGAAATGTAATTACATGATTAGTGTCCACAACAATGCTTGAGGTGTATGGTCACAGTTGCTAGTTTACACAGATATATTCCGTAAATATTACTGAAGACTTATGCTCCAGAACTAGCCATGCCCCAGCCATGTTGTTCCAGTACAGCTACAACACTGGCAAATACTAAGGAACATGGCAAATTGCCCAGGTATGTCCTATGCACAAAAACAGGATAAATCCAACCTGACCATTACCATCCCATCAGTTTACTCTCGATCATCAGTAAAGTGATTGAAAAAGTCATCAAAGTGCTATCAAGTACACTTACTCAGCAATAACCTGCTCACGGAGGCTCAATTTGGGTTCCGCCAGGGCCACTCAGCTCCTGACCTCATTATAGTCTTTGTTCAAACATGGACAAAAGAGCTGGATTCCAGAGATGAAGTGGGTGACAGCCCTTGACATCAAGGCAGCATGTGACTGATAATGGCATCAAGGAGCCCTAGCAAAACTGAAATCAATGGGAATCAGGGGAAAAACTCTCACTCATGGAGTCATACCTGGCACAAAGGAAGATGATTCTGATGGTTAGAGGTCAATCATCTCAGCTTCAGGACATCAGTGCAGGAGTTCCACAGGGTAGTGCCCTCGGCCCAACCACCTTTAGCTGCTTCATCGAAGGTCTTTCTTCCATCGTACGGTCAGAAGTGGGGATGTTTGCCAATGACTGCACAATGTTCAGTACCATTAGCACTCTTCAGATACAGAAGCAGTCCAAGTTCAAATGCAGCAAGACCTGGACAATATCCAGGTGTGGGCTGACAAATGGCAAGTAACATGTGTGCTATACAAGTGCCAGGCAATGACCATCTCCAATAAAAGAGAATTTAACCATCACCCCTTGACGTTCAATGGCATTATCATCACTGAATCCCCCACTGTCAACATCCTAGGAGTTATTGACCAGAAACTGAACTGGATTAGCCATATAAATACTGTGGCTACAAGAGCAGGTCAAAGGCTAGGAATCCTGCAGTATCTCACCTCCTGATTCCCCAAATACTGTCCATCATATACAAGGCATAAGTCAGCAGTGTGATGAAATAGTCTCCACTTTCCTGGAAGGGTGTATCTCCAACAACACTCAAGATGTTCAACACCATCCAGGAAAAAGCAGCCCGCTTGATTGCTACCCCTTCCACAAACAGTCAATCTCTCCACCACTGATGTGCAGTAGTAGCATTGTGTACTATCTATAATGTGCACTGCAGGAACACGAGGCTCCTTAGGCAGCACCTTCCAAACCCACGACCACTACCATCTAGAAGGACAAGGGTAGCAGATATCTGAGAACACCACCACCTGGAGGTTCCCCTCCAAGTCACTCCCCATCCTGACTTGTATATATATCACCATTCCTTCACTGTTGTTTCACTGTCAAACTCTTGCAATTCTCTCCCTAACAGCACTGTGGATGTATCTACACCTCAGGGACTGCAGCGGTTCAAGAAAGCAGCTCACCACCACCTTCTCAAGGGTTGCTCGGGATGGGCAATAAATGCTGGCCTAGCCAGTGATGCCTACATCCCGTAAATGAATTTAAAAAATATACTCCAGAAATATAATCACAGTACTGTTGCACACAGATATCTTTGAGGGGTATAATCATAATGCTGTTGTACACAGAAACACCCCAGAAATGTAATCACAGTGCTGAAGAACATATATCCTAGAGTTTAGTCACAACGCTGATGCACACAGATTGACCTGAGGAGTGAAGTCACATTAGTGATGTTGATAAACTGAGAAATATAGTTGCAGTGCTGATGTAACCTATTGATCTTCGTACACAGTAACTACCAGCATCAAGTTCAATACGTAATCATGACCAGACCCACTGAAAGTGTGCAAACGATCGTGGCAAAAATTGCCTGATGTTTTGTGGGGAATATTGCTGGCTAATGTGTATTAGTCACCCTTATTACAAAATTTAATTTTTAGTTCCTTCTGAGTTTATGGGAAGTCTCCCTTTCTCTTCTAATTTTTTCCAGCCGTCTTATTTACCTTCCTCAGTTTATTTCCTTTCTAATATTCCCGGCTCCAGTAGATTGAATTTTGCTCAGAACGTTGGCGGGAATTCCTGATCTCCCGACATGCCACACAATCCTGAATGTCCACCCGCAGCATGCTGCAGAGTTTGAGAATACTTCAATAACAGGAACATCAGATACCAAAGCATCAGGAAACAGCAAGTTTGTAGTGGCCCTGGCCATGACAAATCGTATGCACAGTTATTGGTGTTCAAAACTGGAGAACAAAAGTGCCACAACTTACATATAAAATGACAGCTGGGTTGACTGAATTTCTAGATCCTAAAAGTGAAAACGGCAGACACACTTGATCTAAGGAAGAGGGAAGGAAATTCCTTCTCCTTATCACTATCAGCGACTGCTGAGGTAAACTGCATTGATTTCAGGAGAAACAGCTCTGATGCTCTCCACAATCAGATTAATGACATTTACGGTTCAAGGCTTCACATGAAGGAGGACTTGGTGAGTTACTAGAAAATGGGCAGCATCTCTGTAAATGCACCCCAGTAGGAACCAAGCACACTGCCAACAGAGATGGTTTGAAAGTTGTGGGAACTTTACACAGATAAAAATAAATTAGAATAGAACTTACGGAGGTGAGGAGAATTTTTTTTATCTCAGAGAGGGTCGTGAGATTTCCTCAAAAGCCGTGGAATCCCTTATAATATTCTTACGGCAGAGCTAGATAAATTCTTGCTTAACAAGGAGGTGAAAGGTTATTGGGAGAGGGTAGGCAGAAATGTGGGGTTGAGATTACAATCAGATCAGCCAAGATCTTACTGAATGGTGGAGCAGGCTCGAGGAGCCAAGTGGCCTCGTATGTTTGTAAATAACTTTTGTGGCTTTAAGTACAATTTCAAGTTACAGCAGGCATTGAGAGAAAACTCAATCTTTACTGCTGCGATTGATGGCATAATCTGAACTCTTCACTTGAGGTACAGCTTAACAATATCAGACCCAGTTGCAATGTATCAATTAAAAATATATAAATTACTTTGAAGAATGTTACCACAATGAATAAATGCGTTAAATACAGCACAGATCCAGCAGCTAGATTCCCATTTCTGATACGAATTATGAAATATATTAAAAGTTATGCTTCAGTCTTGTTCATTATCCTCAATTATTGTATGAGGGCGATCAGAGTCCCAATGCATGAGGTTGTGAAGAACCCGTGGAGATTTGAGAAGAGCAGTGAACGATGTTTTTCTACTTATGGCAGGAGACAATCCTTGCTTGTTGTTCTTTGCTGGAAATGTGCTGTTGTTCTCAGAATGCATTGCACATTTATGTGCAGGAGCACCCAACATCTGGCACACATCCTTAGGAGATTCACTGTTCAGGTACTGCCAAGGTTTCTTACCACTGTGGTCCCTTAAATTAACATTTGCTTGATATTTCTTCACTAAGTATTGAATGATTTTCAATTGTTCATGGATAACAGCTATGTGTAAAGGAGTGTACCCACAGGTAGATTTAATGTTTACATTTAGTTTAACTTTCATTTTGCTTGCACCATTAATAAAGCGAGAGAGCGCACGGTGATTGCCATGTTTTGCTATCCAGTGAAGCACTGTGTAGCCAGAAATAAAATCCTTCTTCATGGCAAAGTTAGGGTCTTTGCAGAATAAAGCATAAGCCTGTTCAAACCTGCCAACAGCTGTCTTCACCACCCATTCATGCTCCGTAGGATCGAGTAAAGGTTTTTCTGATGCACCCTCAGTTTTTAATGGATCCTCATTTCTGCACTCGTTGTGACTCTCTGTCTGGGCTAAACTTACTGGCTGATCATTTTTGTGCCGAACTGTTTCTCTGTCAACTATTTTCGGAGTAGTTGATTTGTTACTGACTAATGGAACTGTTGGCATTTTGTGAGGAAGTCCATTACTCTTAATAATATTTTTAAGAGAAGGTTTGCGTATTTTGGGCAATATACTTTGCCCTTTAGAATGCCATTTATTACCCAGTGGCTGCCCACCTCCAGCAGATGCCCGACTTTGCTGCTGTGACAGCTTTCTCTGATTCTTTTGAACGCATTCTTCTGTATTTATTGCTGAATTTACAAGCACTTTGGTGTCACTCTCGGTTGGTAATCCTGGTGATATTTTCTGTACTTTGTCAGTACTTCCACGTTTCTTTGATGATAAAGGGTTCTGCCAGTGGTTGATCATTTTGTTCTGCTGAGTAGTTGCACTGCTCTGCCTCTGCTCTCTCGGAAAACGTTTTTCTGACTTCTGTGCAAAATTCTCCGGCGGATTCTGCTCGCAATTCAATTGCAAGTTTTCAGTGACAGGTGCATCAGAAATGACCACGGAATTGTACTCCGGGGTTGGTCTATGGAGGGGTTCTCCCTGCCCTTTACACTTAGCACCAGAGGGAGGAGGGGTGAGATGAGAAATGTTGGGCGAGGCTGTGGAATTGCTGCTGCCTTTGCTGTCTCCATTAAATACTCTCACATTGTCACCAGTGCAATGGCTTGGAGATACAGGACCTCTTCTGTTTTTGCTTTGAAGATTTGTAGATTTCTGCTCTGTTGATTTACAAAGAGCGGGTCCACCCCGTCTGTTGATCACTCCCCTCGAATCCCTCTGTCGAACGGCTTGGTCCACATTGGCTCTTTTGGCATCTTCCCTTGTCGGCTCAGGTTGTGAGGGACAACCTTCGCGCACTGAGGTGCATCCATTCGCTTCCTCGGCGCGGTTTCCACCTCGCAATGCAGTGACTAATGCCACCTTACCCTCCTGCACAGCGCCGGCGGGACGTTTTGCAAACTTGTTGGGAGCAGCTTTCTCCTGGGCTGTGGCGGGACGGTGAGCATTGCTGCCTCTCGGTGCTACTGCTGCCTCCTGCTGCCTTTGCCGAGGCCGGAGCGGACTCTCTGACAGCTGTCCAGCAGCAGCAGCAGGCGGCAGCTGGGTGCACTGAGCTGCCCTCTGCCTCTCCTTCTCTTCCCTGACCGGGCGGGCAGGCGGGACGGCGTCGCCCGAAGTGTCAATCTCTTCGGGGAGCAGTTCCACATACCTTTTCTTCAGGACGATGTACTTGTCGCCGCCTTCCAGCTTCACCACAGCGAGCGAGTTGACAAACTTCTTGAACAGTTCGCGGCTCTGCGGCTGCCGCTCGGGGTCCCTGAGGAAGCGGTTGAAGTGAGCAGTCAGCTCCACATTCCTCACCTTCCCGCGGTGGAGCAGCAGGAAATCCAGAACGGCCTCCTGATTGAAGGTGGCGGCCATGGCTGGCGGACTGTCACTGCTCGCCCCCTCCCCCTCCTCCTCCCGGCCGCTGTGGAGGTCCCGGGAGCCGCTCCGCCGACACTGCCGCTCCCCCGCGGCGCTCCCCACCTGCCCGCTCACCTGGGCTTAGCCCGCCCCCTGCAGCGGCGCCCATTGGCTGCCGGCGCTGAGCGACGTCACGGCGCTGTCTCTGATTGGGCAATCCGGCTGTCACTCCACATTCCGGATTGTAAACACTCTGCACCGCACCAGGTAACTCGCAAAAGTCCAATCAAAGTCCGGCACTCCACCCAAACACAACACGAAAGGACATTGTGTAAGGGAAAGGTTTAAAAGTTGTACTCGCACCACTCTGCAGTCTGGTTGTGAAAGAATGAGAGGCAGAACTGAATGTATACAGAATATTTTACATGTGCCTCAGTTTTTATAGAATCCCTACAGTGCAGAAGGAGACCATTCGACCCATGGAGACCGCACCGACAGCAATCCCACCCAGTCCCTATCCCCATGCATCCATCCTGCTAATAATCCCCCGACACTAAGGAGCAATTTAGCTACTGGAGCACAGTAATGTCAACTTCGAATGATCATATAAAGTACTTGTATAAATTTTATGAATAAAGTATATTTTTTGGAAAAAAGATATTAGTGGACCAGTTGGGTTTCTACCAGTCAGACAAATCCAAGGTCACTTTTGCTGCTAGCAGCTTTTTATTTCCAGTTTCATTTATTTGACTAAATGCACACAGATCCTTGAGGTGGTGGTTTGCCACAGACACTTTGTCTACAGAAACTAAACTAGATAATGGCCACTTGAGAATGTGTGAATGGCCTTTTTCCTGCACCAAGGTACAATAACCACACCCATTGTTGGCATGCATTTGGAGACAAACCTCCTGCTGAGGGCGAGATATAACCACATTGAGGTGGTCCTGGATGGCCAGGTTGGGGATTTTTTTTTGCAAAAAATATATTTTACTTGTAAATCACCAAGGTGTAATGGGGGAAGGGCACTGTGTGAGGACTTTCAACCAACGTAGACCGAGGGGCTAGTAACCGGGTAAAACCCCTCAGACCATGTGTTTAATTCCAACTATGTGTAACTTTATTGAAGTACCGCAGAGTGCAACATGACCTAAGTATGTAGTTTGTAAATAACTTTTCTCTCTATAATGAAAATATTGAAATATATGTAATGTTATTATTGAACTGAAGCACCTCTGGAGAAAATGTAAATTTCATCATACTTTACTGTTATACTTGGAGATGTTTTGTAATGTGTCTTTCAGATTTTACATGAATAAAGCATATTTTTGCAAAAAAAATCTGAAAGAACATTTCAAAATTGCCATCACATAAAATGCAATAGTATTCAGGTTCTACATACATCATGTTGCACTCTGAGATTCTTCAATACAGTCAAAGAAACATACAGCCATTTCAATATGGTCATTATAAACGGTGCAAAGGTATTTAAGTTGTCTATCTAGATCAAGTTGCACTCTGAGATGTTTCAATGCAATTGTGATACATGTAATATTTACTGTATACATTCAATGTGAGCCATGCAGCCCGAAGGGGTTCCATGCAGTTCCCCTCCTCTCGGTGCACTGTGGCTGAAAGATCTCAGACAGCGACCTTCCTCCATTGCACCTCGGTGGCAGCTGTCCCAAGCTTTAGTGTGTCCCTCAGCAGGTAGTCTTGGGCATTGGAATGTGCCAGTCTGCAGCACTTGGTCAGGGACATTTCCTTTTACTGGAGCCCAACAAGTTTCAGGCAGACCAAGGAGCATCTTCCACTGAGTTGATGATCCTCCAGCAATAGCTGATGTTCATCTCAGAGTGCATCCCTGGGAACACCCTGTAGAGCACAAATTCCTGCATCACGGAGCTGCTGAGGGTGAACCTTGACAAAAATCATCCCATCTCTCTCCACACTTTTTTTGTATAGGCACATTCCACAAGGAGGTGGACAATGGTGACCTTCCCCACCACAGTCACCTCAAGGGCAACATGCTCCTGGCATGTAGGAAAGATCTGATGGGAGAGCCTTCCTCACCACCAGCCAAGCTAGGTCTTCAAGTTTGTTTGGTGATGAAGCATTCTGCCAAATGACCTTGATCCACCATCTCCTTTTCCCATAGAGCCTTCAGGATGTTACATGCACACCACTGCCTGAGGGACCCGTCATCAAAGATGTTTCTCTTCATAAATTTTTCCACGATAGACAGATGATACAGCACGGTCTAGCTACTCGGAGCATCGGCGGCAGCTTGACAGGACTTATCCTCTGCAACACCTGGGACAGATAGAACCTTAGTACAGAGTGACACTTGGTGTTTGCAAACTGAGGATCTACACACAGCTTGATGCAGCCACACATGGGGATAATAATCCAATTGGATGGTCAATTTAAGGTTTTGCCTTGTATGCAACTGCCAGGGTGAGGAAGGTGTATAAGGAAACAGCTCTCAAAGACATTATTACTGCATTTGGTAGAATGGCCTGGTCAGTGGGGAGATCTGTTGAAGGACTGACCACCTGAGACAAACTTTAACTCATGGGATTCCTAAGCAACCAGTGTCATTGTGAGTGTACTATTGCTTAGAGATTTAAGAAAGATGTTTCACAGTTAGTCAAACCGTATCCCACGTTGTTGTGTGTCATTGATATCAAGAGTAAAGTCATGAACGTTTTGACCAGGCCATACAAAATTAAGCCTCAGAATTACTGCTATCACTAAATACACCTTTCCTTCTCCTTTCAGCATTCTGAAGGGACAGTTCCCTCCATGATACCCTAATACACTCCTCAATTACGCCCAATATTCTATACCCTCCACATGGCACCTTCATGTGAATGTTCAGGAGACGTAACATTGGCCCAATTATCTCCTGACCAAGCTAGAGTCCCAGGCTAGCCACACCGACCCCCACCAACTATGGCAAAGTCTGCAAGATATAACAGGCTACAAGATGAAGACATGTAAAATCGCTGGCTCCAACTCACCTCCCTGGTGAGCTCAATGCACTCTATGCCTGTTTTGAGCAAGAGGTCAGTGAGAGAATGCCCTCCACCCTGGAACCCTGGATGAACCTGTATCTGGGGTCACCATTGCAGATGTCAGAGCAGCTTTCTCGAAGGTCAACCCACGGAAAGTGACTGGCCCAGATGGGGTACCCGGACGTGCACTCAGATCCTGCGCAGATCAGCTGGCTGGAGTATTCGCAGACATCTTCAACCTCTCTTTACAACAATCTGAGGTCCCTATCTGCTTCAAGAAGACACCATTATCCCGGTACCTAAGAAAAACCAAGCAGCGTGCCTTAATGATTATCGGCCGGTGGCTCTGACATCCATCATTATGAAGTGCTTCGAAAGGTTAGTCATGGCACAAATCAATTCCAGTCTCTCGGACTACCTGGATCCACTACAGTTTGCCTACCGCCACAACAGGTCCACAGCAGACGCCATTTCCCTGGCCCTGCACTCAATCCTGGAACACCTGGATAACAAGGACACCTATGTCAGACTCCTATTTATTGACTACAGCTCAGCCTTCAACACCATTATTCCCACGAAACTCATTTCCAAACTCCGTGGCCTGGGCCTTGGCACCTCCCTCTGACTGGATCCTGAACTTCCTAACTCACAGACCACAGTAAGGATAGGCAACAACACCTCCTCCACGATCATCCTCAACACCGGTGCCCCACAAGAACAAAGAACAAAGAACAATACAGCACAGGAACAGGCCCTTCGGCCCTCCAAGCCCGCGCCGCTCCCCGGTCCAGGATTGAATCCTGAATCCAGGATCCCTGCCCAATTTTCCAGCCCAGCTACATACCAATATCCTATCCACCGAGCTGTCCCCCACAGCTACGATGCTTTGTTCATTACAACCTATTAACTCACCCCCACCCCCCCATTCCAGACCATGTGATCTCCAGGGAGAGGCGAAAACCCAGAGTGAAAAACCCCAGGGCCAATATGGGGAAAAAAAAATCTGGGAAATTCCTCTCCGACCCCCTGAGGCGATCGAAACGAGTCCAGGAGATCACAATGGCCCTGATCGGAAAATGCTTCCCAACCCTAGTCATTTCCACTTCCACGAGAAACAAGGAACAATTAGCCCGCGCCGCTCCCTGGTCCAAACTAGACCACTCTTTTGTATCCCTCCATTCCCACTCCGTTCATATAGCTGTCTAGATAAGTCTTAAACGTTCCCAGTGTGTCCGCCTCCACCACCTTGCCCGGCAACACATTCCAGGCCCCCACGACCCTCTGTGTGAAATATGTCCTTCTGATATCTGTGTTAAACCTCCCCCCCTTCACCTTGAACCTATGACCCCTCGTGAACGTCACCACCGACCCGGGGAAAAGCTTCCCACCGTTCACCCTATCTATGCCTTTCATAATTTTATACACCTCTATTAAGTCTCCCCTCATCCTCCGTCTTTCCAAGGAGAACAACCCCAGTTTCCCCAATCTCTCACAAGGCTGTGTTCTCAACCCCTTACTATACTCCTTATACACCTGTGATTGTGTGGCCAAATTCCCCTCCAATTCGATTTTCAGGTTTGCTGACGACACCACCGTAGTGGGTCAGATCTCAAACAATGATGAGACAGAGTACAGGAATGAGATAGAGAATCTGGTGAACTGGTGTGGCAACAATAATCTCTCCCTCAATGTCAACAAAATGAAGGAGATTGTCATCGACTTCAGGAAGCGTAAAGGAGAACATGCCCCTGTCTACATCAATGGGACAAAGTAGAAAGTGTCAAGAGTTTCAAGTTTTTAGGTGTCCAGATCATCAACAACCTGTCGTGGTTCTCCTATGCTGACATTATAGTTAAGAAAACCCACCAGAAGACTAAGGAAATTTGGCACGTCAGCTACGACTTTTACAGATGCACCATAGAAAGCATTGTTTCTGGTTGTATCACAGCTTGGTATGGCTCCTGCTCTGCCCAAGACCACAAAGAACTACAAAAGGTCGTGAATGTAGCCCAATCCATCGGGCAAACCAGCCTCCCATCCATTGACTCTGACTACACTTCCCACTCCCTCAGTAAAGCAGCCAGCATAATTAAGGACACCACGCACCCCGGTCATTCTCTTTTCCAACTTCTTCCATCGGGAAAAAGATACAAAAGTCTGAGGTCACGTGCCAACCTACTCAAGAACAGATTCTTCCCTGCTGCTGTCAGACTTTTGAATGGACTTACCTTGCATTAAGTTGGTCTTTCTCTATACCCTAGCTATGACTGTAACACTACATTCTGCATTCTCTTGTTCCCTTCTCTATGAACAGTATACCTTGTCTGTATAGCAAGCGAGAAACAATACTTTTCACTATATGTTAATACATGTGACAATAATAAATCAAATCAAATTTACCATCTAGAGCCCCAAATGCTACTCTAAGTGAAGTAATGATTTACTTGAATTTCTTTCAATCTAGCGTGCTGTATACTTGGTATATGATGCGGTCTCCTCTACACTGGGGAGACCAAATGCAGTTTGAGTGACCGCTTTGCAGAACACCTCTCTCAAGTCCACAAGGGCAATTGTAAGTTTTTGATTGCCTGTCGTTTTAACTATCTGCCCTACGACCACTCTGATCTCTCTGTCCTTGGCCTCCACTGTTGTTATAATGAAGCTCAGTGAAAGGTCAAGGAACAGTACCTTCATCTTTTAATTAGGAACTTTACAGCCTTCCAGACTCAACAAATTCAAAGTTCAAAAAATCCAGATCATAACCACTGCTCTCTTGACAGCAGCTGCTGGTAATGATTCTGCTGTTGCCATTTTCACCTGCTCAGACCAATTTTTGATTTCCTTTGACTTGATCCATCACCATTCCTCTTTGCCTTGTACCATCATCCTTTGTCCTTTAATTTCTCTTGCCTTCCATCCTTTTATGACTTTCCCTTTTGATATTTGACAGCAGGGGGCATCACATCTAAGCCTGGTCATATTCTCACTTGACTGTCAGATGCACATCCAGCAGAAGATTTACAGAGCAGTACAGAGTGGCAATCCTTTTCTAATCCAGGACTTTTTCTTTCAAATTTGAACTTTATTCATTGATCAACTATTTACAAACATTTCTTCACAGCACAAACTCCTGCCATAGTTCATTTATGAGCAAGATAATTTATGGCAGTGTTTACATTGAAACATTTAAGTTCCATATTCTGAGACCAACTGTTGTCATGACTGCTTTAACTACATCAGTGGAGTGATAAATCATCAGCCCAACACTTAACAAACTAAAACACACGCTCGCTCCACATGCCCATGAGGATGGCATCATTAACGCGAGTGGTCTATTTGGATAAAAATTGTAGGTCATTGCCCTTAAAGTTTGATTCGCCTGGCCGACAATACAACCAAAAATCTTGCGATGTCTGCCAGTCGTTTCGAGTAACGGATAGACAGATATGGTAAAGGCAGGTAACTGCAAATGGGGACCTGCTTGATTGCTGCAGTCAGTTTAATGCATACATTCACTGAAACATAAGACTCCAGCATGCATATTTTCCGAGGTTGTATCTTACGTTGTATCTATGTAGTGTTTACACCTGAAACACTAATTTATCTGACACCAGTTGAATGTTTTCAGTGTGCATTTCTGGCATTTTCAGTTCGACTTGGCTTTGCTGTTACCCAATAGGATGTGCTAAAATAATGACACGCGTTGCCTGGACACATTACGGTCGTGTTACATTAACGCACACACTCGTCATTATTGCAAATCAAAAATGTAAATTTCCAAATATGGAATCTAAATAGCACGAATGTGGGAAATGTTCTACTGCTTAAAACGTTTTGGTTAATCTGAAAGGAACACGCATGAGAAACATCCACTTAACAACAAACTTCCAGGAAAGACATATAAAGTATCTTGTTTATCTCCTCCTCTCCCGGACCACAGTAAGTCAGTGTAATCGAGAGGGGGAGTACATTCTTTTAATGTTATGTTAGCAGGTTCCCACGTATTTCAGGCGTCCGCACTCGGTGGGATTTGTTACATCATAAAGAGTGAAATTGTTGATCTTGGATACATTGTTGCACGGGGCGGATACAATGTTTCAGTTCAGGATTGAGGATTGCGCGGCACCCCTGCGGGCTCTGCCTGTGTGTGTGTGAGAGTGAGTGAGTGAGTGAGGAGCCTGTCTGTGTGTGCAGGATGCCATATTGAAGCCAGTGGAGAGGCTTAGGGTAAGGAGCTTAGCAGAGCACCAGCTACACACAGCCCCCCGCCCAGCTACAGCAACTCAGGATGACTGCTCTAGTCGGAAGGAAGCCGGTGAGTGCCCATTCTTTCATGTAACGTCTCTGTGTGTGGATGTAGAGGCTGTGGGGGTGCGATTGGACTGTTCCCTTTTCTGTCAATGAACCGCTAAACTGCACAGTTGCCTGTTGGAAGGGGTTAACTTAACAGCGAGAGGGGAGGGGGGTTGAGAAAAGGAAGCGGCAGTTCAACCAGTTGTTTCAGTGGGGAAATTACATCTGAAGCATTTCAGTTGTGCATTTCCATTTATTGCTAAATAGGCAGGCGAGGTTAATTAAAGATGTGTTCACCAGTCCATACCTTTTCCGTTAACAAGTGTTAATGGCGTCGCTCTTAATGTTGGATTATTTTAATGTTGGGTTGTTTGAACGGTGGGAGAGCCCGGAGGGGGAGTGGAGTTTGCCTTTCCCAGAGGTTGCTGCTGGAGCGGATGGGATGGGACCTCTCCCTCCCTCTCTCCCGCTGCCAGCAGTCAGCTCAGCGCTGAATGAGCTTCCCCACAGACAGAGGAAGCTGTGGCAAAGCAGGGCCTGTGCTCCTGCACTGACTCATCAACTGAACCACGATATTTTCCCCTCTATTTTTCAATTTTCGTAAATGCAATTTGCATTATGGACAGGAGGATTAGTAATTCGGACCAAGAGCTGGCTCTAAATGCCAAAATATCACTCTATAATTTTTGCCAACCGACCCACTCCAAGATAGATTTTTCATATCTCCGGGTGTAAGTGGAGAGGGGTCTTCGCATCTTGCCTTGAACTCTTTAAATTTTCTTCCCGTTTGCCATGTGGCAGATGACAGCATCTTTAGTTTGGCTGAGTTGAGGTAGGCCAAGGGGGTGGGGCTTGTATGAGATCCCGTTAAACGTTAGATAATATGCAATGTTATTATTAATTGGAGCCAGAGCCTCGGAGCCTGGCATCAGTAAGAATACAAATTCAGTGTCCAGGAAATCTTGATTGAATTACAGCCTTGAAATGCATTCTCAACAACAGCTTGTATTTATACAGTGTACAGTATGGCAGTTTTAAAAAAACAGAAATCCCCAGCAGGGGAAAGGAGGAAATGATGGGTGGGGGCGATACAATGTAGTTGCTGAAATGAATGGAGAATGCCCTGAACTTGGGCAAATGGATGATGTGGGCAGAATTGTCGAGTTGCAAATCGTGAATCTGGAACCAACTGTAGCTGCAGAGAGATTTGAAAACAAGTCAAAGAATCTTGGAAGTTTCTTTGCCAGAGCAGCAGAACTTTGGGAAAGCTGGGCTGATTCACTTGTGAGACTTTGTGCTAGAGAGGATACAGACTGTGCTGTTTTAGTTGATGTTTGTGAAGGTAAAGGAAGAAGGCAAGCAAAAATATTGTTTGGAAAGTCTATCCTCAAGACGATGAGTACACGGATTAGAGTTTTTTTAATGGCAGTAGTGAATGTTATAGAACAAGTAGAGAATAGTAACAGTTATAGAAGGATATGGTGATGGTCCAATTGTGAGGTAAAGTGTTCAGCTCGGTTGGATATAATGCTAGGATTTAACTAGGGTGAAAGGGGTCACAGGATTTGGGATAGCAATACATCAGTACCGGCAGGAGCACAAAAGGATGGCATTGAAAATTGCAGTGAAGGAAGTTTTGATTTATCCCAGATTAGATATTTGCCAGATGGTCAAAAATTGTGGCAATAGTCCTTAAATCCATGATGTTCATGGCATAAAAGGTGTGTGTATGGAATTAATGAGTGATGGAGAGGCATAGGTAAGGATGAAGCCCTAGGATTACTAGAAGTGATAAAAGTTGATTTAGGAAGAACTATTTGAGGTCATGCAGTGGCTGCATTGGACAGATGACCAGAAGAACCTTGAGAGAGTGGTGCTATAGAAGAAAGTTGAATGATTAATCCTGCAAAAGAGGTATAGAATTTGAGGTGAATGAAGAAGGATAATGAGTGTAGTTGCAGAGGATGTTAAGGTTGTCATGACCAGTTTCATTGCTGCCAGCGGACTGGAAACCAGGTAGAGGAACTCGAAATAGGAAAGATCTGTGCATGTTCGCAGGATGATGTCAACATTAAGGGTGGAGAGAATGGTTAACTTGAAGAGAATAAGAAAATAAGGATTTTTGAACATGGCAGCTTTTGAAAGGGCTGTGTCAGAGAATAGGGATTGGTTGACTGTCAAATATGCCCAAGAAGTGAATGTTGGATGGTCTTGAGCTGGTGGTGACGAGATGAAGAAACGGGTGTTTTGCTTTAAAGAGAGCGACTACTTTTGAGACTGATTTGTTGATTGACTTTTCATACTTATGAGAAGTCATGAGAGGGTGAGCTTAAGGGCGACGGGGAAGATTGTGGTAGGTGAAATTGAGGGAAGTGAGAAGGAATACTTCAAGGTAAGACTGTGTGGTCCGTGGCCCTGGCTACTTGTTCTGATATCACACTTATCTGTAATTTTTTCAAAAATTTTTATTTTAATATTTACAGTAATTCTATCTTTGAAGAGCCATTACATATGGTAGAAATTTTGCAGAAAGATTTATAGGAAGACCTGCTCTAGGACAAGGCTATTGTAGGATATTTCCCTGTAGTACATTAACTCTGCGTTTACTGGATGAGAAATCCAAATTCTTTCAACTTTTCATGCTCTCAGGACTTCCTAAAGCACATTGCATAACATTTGGATAAGTTAGAATTGTAGTCACTTATTATATAGGCAAACCCATAGTCAATTTGTGAAGATCCCACATAAAAAGCAATTTAAATGTTGAGTTTGTGGTGTTACTTGATTATATGTTAACTACTTATAGTAACGTTGCAATATGCCATTTACACTATCCTGTCAGAAGTAGTGTCACAGTAAAGGAAGCCTCTAATAATATCTGATTGTAACATCCGTGGAGCAGAATAGATAAATCTAAATGACAATTCTATTCGTACTTAGTCAAACAACACGCATTGTGGTCATGAGTTGTAAAATATTTTAACCTCTGATAATAGAAATATGAGGACCTTCACATCAGAACCTGAATATATATTACTTCACCTAATGTGTGATTCACAGAAATGTATAAACTGCAAGTTAAATACACATTATTTTGCAACTTATTCATTTGACTATAATTACTGCCAGTATTGTAGTAAACATGGAGTAATTTCATTTTCTCACCTGAAGACTCTGACTTTGTTCCTTAGATCTGAGAGACTGTGCTTTGGGTGAGCCTAGACAGTAATTGCCAGACAGCTTTGTGATAATGGAGGGGAGGGGAGGGGAGGCAGCATGTTCATGCACAGTTGAGTAAATGACCAAACCTGAAGGCTTAAAGTGAGCGGGACATTGGAGCATGGGGATGGTTAATGTGACACTGGGATAAATTGGCGTGGAAATAATGTTGGACTGCACAAAGAGCAGCTATTTCATAAATGAATTTGTGCACAATTAGAAACACACGGTGCTCATGTGACTGGGCTTCCTTTTGTTGCAGAGCACTGAAGGTCCTGACTGTTAATTGTCACTCCAATTGCCAAATTGTTGCCTGTATTCGACTATTGAAGACGCGTGCCAGGACTTGCCTTTCTTCTCACTCTTCAATTGATCATAACTTTTTGTTGTAATTTACCAGGATGGAGGCATCAGTTCAGTGTCTGCACTTAATTATTTATGCTTGTTGCAAAGAACTCTGTCCATCAGGCTTTCATAGAACCATAGGATAACAGAATCCCTACAGCGCAGAAGGAGGCCAGTTGGCCCACCGAGCCTGCACTGACAACAACCCAGCCTATCCCTGTAACCCCACATATTTATCCTGCTAATCTCCCTGACACTAAGGGGCAATTTAGTTTGCCTGGCCAATCAACCCAACCCGCACATCTTTGGAGTGTGGGAGGAAACAGAGTACCCGGAGGAAACCCATGCAGATATGGGGAGAATGTGCAAACTCCGCCCAAACAGTGACTCAAGGCCAGAATTGAATCTGAGTCCCTGGCGTTGTGAGGCAGCAGTGCTAACCACTGTGTTGTCTTTCTTGAGTTTAAATATAAAGGGGTCAATTTCTATTGTGCTAAAAAAAAACCAAGTAAAGATATTTAAAAAGGTAAACATACATCCCAACCATTGCAACACACACACTCTTGAGCATGCAAAATTACAAGTTATACAGTAGGAGATTATGTTTTAGCTAGATTTAAGATTTGGTGATAAAAGGCTAAAAAATAGTGTAAACTGTTTGAGTCCTTCACTGTTGTTCAGTGCTGAGACAGATTTGTCCATAGTTGTCTTGAAATTCCAGTGTGGATGAGGCAAATGTAAACTGCAATTCCTGGAGACGGGCTCTTTTAAACCATAATCTGTCTTTTCCAAAAGTTGATGATATTGCACCTGAGATTCCATTTGATTGAAATTCTCTATCTCTGTGATGGATTCAAACTGTAACAGAGCTCTAAATTTGAAAATGGGAGAAAGAGATGGTCTTACTGCTCCATTGGCAGAGTTCCTGTAGACTCTTCTTTAGCTGCATGAGTTGTAATAAAATACATTTCGTACATTTCAAAATATTTATTCTGGCCACCTGAATCCTCTTCCTACAATGAGTTGGATAGTCACATAGAATAGAATCCTTAGAGTGCAGAAGGAGGCTATTTGGCCCATCAAGTCTGCACTGACTCTCTGACCGAGCATCTTGGCCTGGGGCCACCCCCAGGCCAATCCCCTTAACCGTGCACGTTTACCTCTCTCATCCTACAATGTATACATTTTGCAACACTAAGGGACAATTTAGCATGGTCAGTCCACCTAACCTGTACAGCTTTGGACATCATTCTCCAGAAGATAATTGGTTAGTTCAAGTCTGGACTGACATTGGCTGTTGTTTTGTGGCCTGGCTGATTGGTTTGTTTAATGTCCCAGCCATTCACTTCTGAATGGACCATTCTTCCTTGTGATAAGCTAGCAAGAACACCAATACAGCCGTTGACTTGGTAGACTTTCTGTCTGTATCTGAAAGATGTATCTATAGAAATGCAAATTGTAGGATATTGAGTACTGTTTTAGTTCATCTTTGAAGTAAATCTTTACGTCAACAGATGTGAAATTCCATAGGAGGTTGCCTTGGCATGTCTTGATTGTAAACACAGTAAGAAGTCTCACAACACCAGGTTAAAGTCCAACAGGTTTATTTGGTAGCAAATACCATAAGCTTTCGGAGCGCTGCTCCTTCGTCAGATGGAGTGGAAATGTGCTCTCAAACAGTGCACAGAGACACAGAAATCAAGTTACAGAATACTAATTAGAATGCAAATCCCTACAGCCAGCCAGGTCTTAAAGGTACAGATAATGTGGGTGGAGGGAGCATTAAACACAGGTTAAAGAGATGTGTATTGGGATGTTGGATTTATGTCACATTATCAGTAACCCCCACAGCTTGCCCCCTGGACTTGCAGAATCTCACTAGCTGTTCTGTCTGGAGACAATACACATCTCTTTAACCTGTGTTTAATGCTCCCTCCACCCACATTGTCTGTACCTTTAAGACCTGGCTGGTTGTAAGGATTCGCATTCTGATAAGTATTCTGTAACTTGATTTCTGTGTCTCTGTGCACTGTTTGAGAGCACATTTCCACTCCATCTGACGAAGGAGCAGCGCTCCGAAAGCTTATGGTATTTGCTACCAAATAAACCTGTTGGACTTTAACCTGGTGTTGTGAGACTTCTTACTGTGTTCACCCCAGTCCAACGCCGGCATCTCCACATCTTGATTGTAAACCACATTGGAAACTTCCAGAATTTCCAACTTGGAAAATCAGACATGTCAAGTGGTCTGTGGTTGCCATCGTAAGTCAGCATCTTTGCCTGCTATTTTCAAATTGCTTTTAAAGCAGTTCAATGTATATTTGGCCATCAGATGAAATTAAAGATTAGTATTGCACATGTCACATCATGACAGCTGGATCTTCGTTACTTTTTGGGATTAATTTGAATTCATATGTGACGCACAAAAGGCATTATCGCTAGTTCTATCTAAGTGATGGGAACTGGATGTTGGATAGTGTGTGTGTTAGGGTAACCAATGCTGCAGCACCTGTTTTACTTCTTGGCCATGCCCAATTTAACTCTAGTTGGCTTTGCATCAGCAAAAGTGTGGGGGAAAATTCCCAGAGCCTTAGCTTCATGAGAGTATGTCTGAGACACCTTTGTGGAGTTCAAGTAAGCCTCAAGGCAGGAAGAGGATTTTGAGCAGAGTTAAAGTGAAAGAGATTCAAGCTGCAACTACATCGGAACATATTGAATGTCCCAGCATTTCCTCTATGGTCAAACCCTTCTAGATATTTGCAGCCGAATGCCTGGAGGTCAGACTTCCAATACCCTTTTCCCTGTTCTGATCGAGTTCGAGCCGTAAAGCTCCGTGCAACTTGCATCATCCAGTTCCTCATGGCAGCAACTGGTTGAGAAGTTTATCCCCTTCAGATTCCAATTTTGCAAAAGCAAATGCAATATTTTGAAGTAAGGTTTAGAATTTAGAAGGGGATAATTGGATCAGGATGCACATATGAAATTCACTCATTTTAAAGTCATGTGTTTTGTACTCATTTTCATTTTCCGTTATAATTCGATATTTATTATGGAACTGCCGATATAAATTTGTCCTGCTGTAATTACATTCACTTTCCAATGAAAGGATTGAAGCACTTCTATTGGTAGGGGGGTGTAATTACAGTGCATTATAGGCAAAGACATTTAGTATTATAAATGTCAACATGGGAAATGACCCAAAAAGTTGATAGGAAGTGTACACAGATGGTAGGACTTTTCACATGCTGTAAGGAGGAAGTAGTTGATTTATCGGCACAAGATTTTTACGATGATATCATTGTTGTGGAGTCCTTTCAACCAGTCAAAGCACACACCTTTATGTCATCATATCCTGGAAACTCAGTCCGTCAATTGCGAGAAACCGATGTACATTCAAACACTTAAAATCAAGAATGTGTCATCAGGAGATAGTTAGATTCCAGAGGAGCTTTCCAGTGTTATTTCTGATAATTTTCATGATTGGCAAACTACTTTTAACTGCAAAATAGAATGGTGTTATGTAGCAGTGATATAGTTCTGTGTCTAATATATATATAAATCTCAAACAATTGCAGAATTAGTGTAACATTACATGTAGGCAGTACCGCACTTAACCCTAGCCTGGAGTTTTGTGGCATTGTTCATGGTTTTGTCTTGACAATGTAAAAAAAACATGTTATTGTGCTGGTGAAGTACATTGACCATTTAAATTCTCCCTCAGTGCACCCGAACAGGCACCGGAGTATGGCGACTAGAGGATTTTCACAGTAACTTCATTGTAGTGTTAATGTGAGCCTACTTGTGACTAATAAACTTTTATTGTTCTTTGCTACCTTCTCTTTCATGCCTGTAGCTCTGGTGTCAGAAGGACATGGGTAGATTAATAGTCTGCAAAGGGACCTAGGTTAAGTCAGTGGGCAAAAAGTTTGGCAGATGGAATATTATGTGGGAAAATGTGAACTTGTCCACTTTGGCAGGAGGAACAGAAAAGTAGCATACTGTTTAAATGGAGGGAGATTGCAGAACCTGGTGGTACAGAGGAATCTGGGTATCCTGGTGCATGAATAATATAAAGTTAGTATGCAGGTAAAACAAGTGTTTAGGAACGCAATGGAATGTTGGTGTTTATTTCAATGGGAATACTTTAGCTGTGCAGGGTCTTGGGGACAATGTATCTTGAGTACTGTGTACAGTTTTGATCTCCTAAAGCAATATAATTGCTTTAGAAGCAGTTCAGAGAAGGTTCCCTTGTCTCGTTCCTGGGATGAAGGGATTATTTGATTTGATTTATTATTGTCACATGTTTTAGTATACAGTGAAAAGTATTGTTTCTTGCGTACTATGCAGACAAAGCATACCATTCATAGAGAAGGAAAGGAGAGAGTGCAGAATGTAGTGTTACAGTCATTGCTAGGGTGTGGAGAAAGATCAACTTAGTGCAAGGTAGGTTCATTCAAAAGTTTGAAACTGTTGGGACATGACCTCAGACTTTTGTATCGTTTCCCCGATGGAAGAAGGTGGAAGAGAGTATGCCCGGAGTGCGTGGGGTCCTTAATTATACTGGCTGCTTTTCCAAGGTAGCAGGAAGTGTAGACAGAGTCAATGGATGGGAGGCTGGTTTGAGTGATGGACTAGGCTTCGTTCATGACCCTTTGTAGTTTTTGCGGTCTTATCTTATGAAGAAAGGTTAAACAGATTGGGCCTTACCAATTAGAAGAATGAGAGGTGACCTTATCTACAAGATCCTGAGGGGACTTGATGGGGTGGATACTGGGAGAATATTTATTTTGTGGGAGAAAGGTAGAACTAGGAGACATACTTTAAGAATAAGAGGTCTCCCATTTAAGATGGAGATGAGGAGAAATATTTTTTTAGGGCTGTTAGTCTGTGGAATTCCCTTCCCCTGAAAGCTGGGTTTTTGAATTTATTCAAGGCTGTGTTAGATAGATTTTTGATAGACAAGAGAGTGGAGGATTATGGGAGACAGACAGGAAAGTGGAGTTGAGACCACAATCAGATCAGCCATGATCCGATGGAGTGGGCTTGAAGGGCTGAATGGCCTACTCCTGTCCCTAAGTCCTATGTTCCTAAAGAGAAACAAAGAGTAGAGGCTAACGTAGTAGAAGTCGGAAGAAAGAAGTACGACACAAAGGGAGAGTTAACAACAGATTGTGCAATGCTAATAAATGTAGAAAGAACGGAACGGTCAAGAGTGACCAAGGAGTAAGAACAGACAAAAGAAAGAAACTTGAGGGCCGTGAGTGTGTCCATTTTTCCCAATCCATAGCTCTGCTTCTCCTGAGTTGCTGTGATCTGAAGTGTCCTCCTCGGTTCAGCCTGGCTGCATGCTTAACATTGGACATGACCTGCAACCTATGAGATCCAGCTCCTACCCAAATATCAAAGTACCACATATTTCTCCCTCAGCCCAACATGACACTTGAGTTTAAAGCCGCTGTTATGAGTCACTTTTACCTTTGTATCTTTCATAGCAAGTTTATATTATACCGAAACAACTTCAAATTGTAGAGGTCCTACTTCCTTGTGCATCCTTATAAATTCTTTTGCCACATCCAGACTTGCAATGACAATGCAGAGCAATAAATGCAGATCACTTTTGATTGTGTTGCACTTTCACTTACTTTGTAGGTTTATCTTTGGCAGGAAGAGGGTGGTTGACCCTATGAAGGAAAAGATACAAATGCCACTGGAGGTACAAACAATTCCCTTGAGTGAGGGATTAGTTTGGTAACTCCCACTGTTTGATACCAGAGCAGGAAATACAAACAGCCATTGATGAGAGTTTGGTCACATCTTCCAATTTTTGTTCTTGTTGGTGAGCTGAGGTCTCAGAGTGTATGTGAACACCATCTGTGTGCTTTAAACCTTCCTCTTGATTTGGCACTTTGGACATAGTTTCCTGAAGTTACAAGTGTGACCGTTTAACAGTAGTGTAATACTTGCACATCTGCAGTAATTTTTAAGTCATGTCTGTGACTTCAGAGTAAATGCACATGCACATATTTTGCTCAGGCAGTTATCTGTTACCAGATCCTTCCTGTTGAATCGTTGGCAAGGAAAGTTGTTTCACAGAATCACTTCCATCTGAAGATATTCCGAGCACAAATTGGTTATCACATCTTTTGGCTTTTGTGCTTGCTCTTTGTTGGAAGATTTGTATTGGAGAGTAGCATTGAAGTGGCTTGAATGACCATTGTGGACACTGGACTTTTTGCTCCTGGCTGCAGATATTAACGTTTTGGCATTCGCTCGGGTGGTTTGGGGAGAAGCACTTCCTGAGGGAGATCTCCAATGCTGGAGGCAGCATGCCAGTTAATTTATCAAACTCCATTGCTATCAAAGTTGTGGTTGCTGCCAGCTGCAACTAATACTAGTTTGACTTCCATAATTTGCAAGAGTTGGTTAAACTCCTGCTAACGGAAGGTGGTTGAAAAAGACCAACTCCGGTAGTTAAAGCTTTTTGCAGATGCAAAACATTTTGGCTGGGTAGCGGAGGGAAGTGGGGGGAGGGAGAGTCTTGCAATGGATAGTTGATGTTTAGTAATGGTTAACTTCAGATTCTGTATGCATTCAATCCTGAATCCAAACACAAGATAACATTCCTATAAAGCGATACATGCCTGCAAAGATATTTTCAGCAAATCTCTCTGATCTCAAGCTGCAGTTTGAACGCCTGGTATCCCTTTATGACATTTCACACTGTTGCCACTTTTTGAAATATGGGAATTTATCCAAGGCATTTTCTATTCATTATTGCAGTACCACAAGCTGAACATTGTACACATTTGTTCACATGGACCATTGCTTTGCATTCTGTCTTGTAGCTGCTGTCTGCATTTATTATAAAACAAATCTGATTCCCTCCCTCTGTACACTGTTATTTATGACTCTTTTTCTGGATGAACATTGGTTCATTTCTTATATTTTCTGCAAAGAACCCTGCTACAGACAATTTGTCCTTCCTTCCTTTTAAATGCAAGGGAGGCCTGTTCTAATCTGAGAATAGTAGGTCTGCCTTTCGTAATATTCTGTCAGTAACATTTTTGCTTAACCCATGGCTGCTTGTTGGAATCATAACTGTTAGAAAGTGCTTAGTTCCTCGCCACCACAATTCTTTTCCATCTTAAAAATCCCATTTAGGAGAAATTAGGTATTAAAGAGATGGAATGATTGGAAATTAATAACAATTTTATCAAATTTACTTGGATTTAGTTGCCTAATTCTCTTTTCTTATCAGGCGCTTTTCTTCCCAATATGCTTCACAGCCAATTGACTATTTTTGAAATGTAATGTAGGGAAACACAGCAATCATAGAATCCCTACAGAGCAGAAGGCAGCCATTTGGCCCATCGAGCCTGCACCAAAACAATTCCACCCAGGCCCTATCCCTGAAACCCCACATCCTGAAACCTGCCAATCTCCTGGACACTAAGGGTCAATTTAGCATGGTCAATCAGCCTAACCCGCACATCTTTCGACTGTAGGAGGAAACTGTAGTACCCGGAGGAAACCCACGCAGACACGGGGAGAACATGCTAACTTCACACAGATAGTGACCTGAGGCCGGAATTGAACCTGGGTCCCTGGCGCTGAGAGGCAGCAGTGTTAACCACTATGCCACCGTGCAGTCCCTCACTCAATAGACCTTAAAACAACAAAGAAACTTATGACCTTTTTTTAATGATGGTTGAAGGGACTGGGGTTGATCAGAGCCCCAGGAGAACTATCTGCTCTAAGCAGCTATTAATAATCAGCACAGGAGCCCTGGCTGATTTGCCCATTCTTTAGTGCTGGAGGTTTGGTTGGCTGTGCAGTTGAGGCTAGTTCTAGGCTAGCTCTATACAGACTCGGTTGAAGCTAGGTCAATCTTGGTCTGTTTGTGCAGATGCTCATTGGATAAGTTTGCTGAGGCATTCTCTGTAGGCAAGTCATGGAATTAAATGGTTCTTTGTGCCTCCTCTTTATTTTTGTTCTATGTTGATATGTGGCCTTCTCTCTTCTGACAGAACACAGAAGTACATTTTGTACTAACAGTACAATTTTTCTTTTAGCAAATGCTTTCACAATTTTTTCACATTCAGAAGAGTTAGAAAGAAATAATTTTCATTTAAATGGTACCCTCATTTCATCCTCTGGGCCACTTCTGCAAGTGGAAACGAGGAAATTACAGACTTATTGAATCACTCCTTTTAAAGTGCTCTCAATTCAGAAATTGTCCCTTTTTCACTTTGGGAAATCACAAATAAAAAAGAAACAGAAAATTGTAAAGCTGTTTTCTAACATCTGTTGTAGGGATGCTATTGGAATCTGAACTAAGGACATGTAACTGATGACTTTGAAATTTGAGCAGATTAGAGAGCCAGTATGGATTTTTAAGATTAGGTCATATCAAACGAACATAAATGATTTTTTTGAAATAATAGACTGGAGATTGTCTCTGGAAGCAGGATGTATAGACTTCTGGAAAGTTCCACAGAATAAATCATTAGCTGAATTAAAAGCAGATGGAATTATAGGCAAATTATTGAATTGGTTAGGTGCTAAGGACAGAGTAGGGGGTAACGTGTATGCATTGAAGTTGAAGGAAGTGATTAGTGATGTCTCAAAAGGGTCTGTGCTGTGACCTCAAATATTTCCTTAATTTATAATAATGGCTTTAGATAAAACAAAAGCCGTACATCTAAGTTTACTGGTGAAGCAAACAAAGACTGGTGGAGCAGTAAGTAATGTAAACGGGAGCATAAGATTGTGAGTGGGCAAAATTGTGGCAGATTAATTTTGACGCAGATAAGTGTGAGGTCAGCTACTTTGGACCAATGGTGAGAAGCTAGAAACAGTGGGGGTCCAAACAATTTGGGGGTCCATGTACACGGATCACTGAAGTATAGTGGTCAGGCACAATAAATAATAGGCTAATGGAATGTTAGCCTTCATGGCTAGAATATAACAGGCTGGAAGTTTTCCTACTGTTCTACAAAGCCCTGGTTAGATCTGGAGTATTTTGTGTGCTTTTGGATACTGGACTGCATAAAGTTTATTTTGGCTTCGAAAGGAGAGCAGTGCAATTCTCCAGAATGTTACCAAGGATCCAATGGTTAAATTGAGTGGAGTACTTAAACCAAGCTTGTGTTGCCTAGATGTTGGAGGTTAAGGGGTGATTTTAAGAGGAATTGATAGGGTAGATAAAAATATTTTCCATTGATGGGGAGTCTAGGACAAAGGTGCATAACCTTAAAATCAGAGCCAGGCCCTTAAGGAGGGAAGTTGGAAAATATGTCTTCACAGGTTGTTAGATGTGGAACTTTCTTCACAAAAATCAGCAGATTCTAGCTCAGTAATTTAAAATCTGAAATTGATAGATTATTGCTAGCCAAGAGTATTAAGGTACAAGGAGCCCAAGAAATTGAAAGAAGTTGGGATACAGATCAGCCGTAATCTCACTGAACAAGCTTAAGCAGCTGAACAATCATCATCTGTGTCTATTATTTGTTCTCCTGGCCAGCCTTCCTATCTTTCATTCTTCATAAATTTAAGATCATCCAAAACTCTGCTACTTGTATCCTAACCTGCACAAAGTGCCAAACATCCATCTATCATATGCTTGATTCATTGGATGCTGGCCCCTGAATGCCTTGATTTTAAAATATTCATTCTCAAATCCCCCCATGGCATCACCTATTTTAATGCTGTAATCTTCCTGACCTCTGATTTTTGGGTTTCTCCAATTCTAACCTTGTGAACATCTCCAATTTGAATTGCTGCACCGTTGGTGGCAATGCCTTCAGCTGCATATGCCCTACGCTCTGGAATTCCCCCCCTAAACCCCTCTGCCATCTCTTCTTCCTCCTTTAAGGCACTTCTTAAAACTTACCCCTTTGACTGAGCTTTTGGTCACCTGCCCCTAACCCCCAAGCTACTGTGCTACCTAACTTAATGCCTTCTGCAAACTAAAGTGGGGTACGACCCTTCTTGCTTGGTTGTAAGTGCTACCAACTGATCAAAGGTAACCCTTGGAATATTCTGTTTTCTCTTGGAAATTGATTAATTCACCCTCAAACTTAAATTTTAATTTAATTGGAGTACCAAAGAAAGCTAGCTAGAAACAAAAAGACATTGTAAAAGTTTCTATAGATCTTTTAATAAAGAAAAGAGTTAACAAAACGAGCGTTGGCCTTCATGCATCTGGGGAGTGAATAATGGAAATTTAGGTGGTGGCAGATAAACTGAACAGGTATTTTGCATTGGTCTTTACTAGAGAGAATCCCAATAACATCCCAGAAATAGCTGTAAGTTAGCAATTGGTTAGGAGGGAGAAGTTCAAGAAAACCACAATCACCACAGAAGTGATACTCAGCAAATTGTTGGAAATGCGGGTTGACAGGTCTCCAGCTGATAGGCTTCATCCAAGGGTCTTAGAAGAAGTGGCTAGTGAGATAGTCATTGATGTTCATTTTTCAAAATTTCCTAGGCCTGAGTTTTCCGTCCATCATGCATGTGTACCTGGGGCCCCAGAGTGGGTATGAAACATGTTCCTGGCCGTGGTCACCCCTGCAGCACGATTTCTATTCATTAACTAGTCAGCGTGAAAACCATGCTGTGGAAGACCGAGTACTCTCATGGAAGGTGGGTGGAGGACGGGTGCCGAGAGGACAGATGCTCCCAATGTGCTCCCTCAGAGGGAGCCACAGAGCTGTCTCAGAGAGCTGCTAACCCCTACAAAAGAAATATCTATTGCAAAACTGTGCCACCAGTGTCTAGGCAGCACAATCATACACAGACCCCAGTCCCCAGGTACATTTGTTAATTTTATTTCAGCCCTGACCTTTCATACCACCCTCGGATTGATGCTGCAACCTAAGCATAAGGGCAGCCTTACCAATTGGCCCAGTAGATGAGGAAGTAGCCAGTGTAACTCCATTATTGAAAAAGGAGGGTGACAGAAAGCATAAAACTACAGGCCTGTTAGTTTAACATCTGTCATTGGGAAAATGTTAGAAGCTATTGTTAAAGACATTATAGCAGGACACTTGGATAAATGCAAGGTAATGAGGCCCGGTTGGCATGGTTTTGTGAAAGGGAGATTATGTTTAACCATTTTGTTGTAGTTCCTTGAGGAAGTAACGTGCCCTGTGGATAAGAGAGAGCCAGTGGATGTACTGTACTTGGATTTCAGGAAAGCTTGATAAGGTGCCACATCAAAAGTTACTGTGCAAAATATAAGCTCATGGTGTCGATGGTAACATATTGGCATGGATACAAGATCAGTTCGCTAACAGTAAACAGTAGATATAAATGGGTCTTTTTCTGGTTGGCAAGATGTAACGATGGAGTGCCACAGGGATCAGTGCTGAGGTCTCAACATTTTACAATTTACAAAAATGACTTGGATGAAAAGGGCAAAGATATGGTTGTGAACTTTGCTGATGACGCAAAGATAGGTAGAAAGTTGGTTGTGAAGAGGACATAAGGAAGCTACAAAGGGATAGGCTAAGTGAATGGGCAAAGATCTGGCAAATGGAGCACAATGTGGGAAAATGTGTAATTGTCACTTTCTCTCACTATCCGTTCCCACCAGCCTAAAAATTGAGGCAGGGTCGGATAAGGCCCTTGAGCGGCCATTTGAGGACCTTAATAGATGTCTGGGCTGGGGTTTCCTGCCTGCCTAAGTGCAAAGTTGTGTCTGGGTTTGGGCGGGTGGGTTCCTGTGGGAATCCTGTCCATATATTGAGAAGACTGGGCCTATGTTCTCTTGAGTTTAGAAATATGAAAAGTGATCTCATTGATACATACAAACTTCTTTCAGGGCTCGATAAGGTTGATGCAGGAAAGATATTTCCCTGGTTGGGATCTAGAACCAGGGAACTTAGGCCGGAATGTTAAGGACTGTTCACCCCGATGAGATTTTCCCATCCTGCTGCAGTGAATGAAGATTTGGCTGGGTGCCAAATTCTCCGATCTCGCTGCAGCGGGAGCATGGCGTGACCGGTCAGTAAGATTGCACCCATAGTCTCAATATTAGGGATAGGCTATTTAGTACTGAGATGATCAGGAATTTCTTCACTCGAGAGTGGTAAATTTTTGGAATTCTCTACTGCAGATGGCTTCGGAGACGTAGTCATTGAACATGTTCAAGACAGAGATTGATAGATTTCTAGATATTGGAGACATTATGCAATATGGGGATAGTGCCGGACAATGGCGTTGAGATAGACAATCAGCCATGATCTAATTGAATAGCGGAGCATGCTCAAGGAGCTGGATTTTGATGGGTATAGATAGAGTGAATGCAAGCAGGCTTTTTCCGCTGAGGCTAGGGGAGAAAAAAACCAGAGGGCATGGGTTAAGGGTGAAAGGAAAAAGTTTAAAGGGAATATTAGGGGGGCTTCTTCACGCAGAGAGTGGTGGGAGTGTGGAATGAGCTGCCGGATAAAGAGGTAAATGCTTTTAACATTTAAGAAAAACTTGGACGGGTTCATGGATGAGAGGGGTGTGGAGGGATATGGTCCAGGTGCAGGTCAGTGGGACTAGGCAAAAAATGGTTCGGCACAGACTAGAAGGGCCAAAAGGCCTGTTTCTGAGCTGTAATTTTCTATGGTTCTATGGCCTACTGCTGCTCCAATTTCCTCTCTTTCTTTGTCCCCTCCACATCCACACCCATTCATTCAGCTAGGGTTTCTTATTGGATTTCAAAATATTTTGCTGACTGGTGACTTCATGTAGCTACAGCACAGGTACTAGATGTGGATTAGTCTGATTAGTCATGAGGCTCACTTCATCGCCCGGGTCGTCCCAGTCAGAATGTTCTGTTTTTCAAATCTTTGTTCTTATGTCAGGAGTATTTTGAGTTTAATTTTAAGCAAAGTTGGAAATACAGGTGAGCTACGTAATGAGCTTGATCATTGCTTTGGACGAAGTTAACTGATTTTAACCAGGGAGATGGTAGGGCATCTCAATTGACCTCAATTCCTGGCGGCTCGGAAAATAATAGTTAGGGGTTCACTGTTGGTCCCGCTGTAAATGACATAGTCTGGATGATGATAAGGTCATGCTCCTGGGTCAAACGTGGGTAGTGCTGGGAGGTTACTCACACCCGTGGAGCTACGTCTCAGTGGGACACTGCCTTCAGAAATGGGAAGAATCGAGGCTAGAAAGGGTCGGCACAGTGGTTAGCATTGCTGCCTCACAGTGCAAGGACCCTTGTTCAATTCCAGCCTTGTGTCTGTGTGGAGTTTGCATGTTCTCCCCGTGTCTGCATGGGTTTTCTTCAGTTGCAAAGATGTATAAGTTAGGGGAATTAGTGGGGTAAATACACGGGGTTACAGGGATAGGGCCTGGGTAAGATGCTCTGTCAGTGAGTCGGTGCAGACTTGATAGGCCGGATGGTCTCGTTACACACCTTAGCGATTCAGTGATTGTATGATTTTTGTGTTGTGGTTTCTATAGCGACTCATCAGGTCCATCATTATTTTAATCCAGTTTCTCTTCCAATTTTTTTTCAAAGTTGAATTAATTAATATTAATCCAAATTACCTAACAGTTGCATTCATTTAAGTTCATCTGATTTCCACCCACTCTCCAACCCACCATCCCAAAAATTGTGCTTGCAATTCCATTTTGCTTTTGGTCTAATTCAATTTGTCCAGCAAAAGTATGAGTTTAATTGAACAATTTCTGAGGACAACACAATTAGTTCCTTTTGTTTTTTTAATTATATTTTGTATGAAAAGGAGCTGCAAAATCCAGTGTTCACTGCATCTGGACAGTCCACATAAATGTTTCCATCAGTGGTTAAAAATAAATCCAGAAGGACATGAGACATTTTTACAAAAGGATAATAAAGATTGAAATGCAGAGTTAGAATTGTTTTTGTATAGCATATCTAAATAGAAGTTGTTGTTGGCCACCATGTCTTTGGGCACCGTAGAGGCTTGTGGAAGTCCTGGATTCCGAATTTCCACATAGCTTGTCCCGATTGTCTGTCAGAACCTCAGTTGGGAGATTGGCAAAGTCATAGAAATCATAGAAACCCTACAGTGCAGAAGAAGGCCACTCGGCCCATCGAGTCTGCACCGACCACAATCCCACCCAGGCCCTACCCCCACATATTTACCCGCTAATCCCTCTAACCTACGCATCTCAGGACTCTAAGGGGCAATTTTTAACCTGGCCAATCAACCTAACCCGCACATCTTTGGAGTGTGGGAGGAAACCGGAGCACCCGGAGGAAACCCACGCAGACACGAGGAGAATGTGCAAACTCCACACAGACAGTGACCCAAGCCGGGAATCGAACCCAGGTCCCTGGAGCTGTGAAGCAGCAGTGCTAACCACTGTGCTACCGTGCCGCCCCCTTGAGAAACAGTGCAAGTGGCTGAAAAGGGCTGTTTACACTTGCTTTCAGAGTTCCCATAGAAATGACAGTAGGAGATTGGAACAATTCTTGTAATAATTCAGGGCCAAGTATAAATCCGTGTCCTCATGAACTTGCATTTAGCTCAAGCTGTTGTTGCCTCTAATGGATCTGTGTGTAGATTTTGGATCTATTCACTAACAAGCCTTTTGGAAAAGCTGCAGACATGTGATAGTCAACTGAGACAAATCAGTGAGTAAGTCGCACAAACAGAAGTAAAAACTTGAGTTGCTTGTGTTCTTAGGCCGGATTGAACAAAGAACAAAGAACAATACAGCACAGGAACAGGCCCTTCGGCCCTCCAAGCCCGCGCCGCTCCCTGGTCCAAACTAGACCATTCTTTTGTATCCCTCCATTCCCACTCCGTTCATATGGCTGTCTAGATAAGTCTTAAACGTTTCCAGTGTGTCCGCCTCCACCACCTTGCCCGGCAGCGCATTCCAGGCCCCCACCACCCTCTGTGTAAAATATGTCCTTCTGATATCTGTGTTAAACCTCCCCCCCTTCACCTTGAACCTATGACCCCTCGTGAACGTCACCACTGACCTGGGGAAAAGCTTCCCACCGTTCACCCTATCTATGCCTTTCATAATTTTATACACCTCTATTAAGTCTCCCCTCATCCTCCGTCTTTCCAGGGAGAACAACCCCAGTTTACCCAATCTCTCCTCATAACTAAGCCCCTCCATACCAGGCAACATCCTGGTAAACCTCCTCTGTACTCTCTCCAAAGCCTCCACGTCCTTCTGGTAGTGTGGCGACCAGAACTGGATGCAGTATTCCAAATGCGGCCGAACCAACGTTCTGTACATCTGCAACATCGGACCCCAACTTTTATACTCTATGCCCCGTCCTATAAAGGCAAGCATGCCATATGCCTTCTTCACCACCTTCTCCACCTGTGACGTCACCTTCAAGGATCTGTGGACTTGCACACCCAGGTCCCTCTGCGTATCTACACTCTTTATGGTTCTGCCATTTATCGTATAGCTCCTCCCTACATTATTTCTACCAAAATGCATCACTTCGCATTTATCAGGATTGAACTCCATCTGCCATTTCTTTGCCCAAATTTCCAGCCTATCTATATCCTTCTGTAGCTTCTGACAATGCTCCTCAGTATCTGCAAGTCCTGGAAAGCCCACTTGCTGCATGTGGCCCATAAGGTGTAGTATAGACAGTCTTGAGGTGAAAGGTGAAGGGAAATAAATAGGTACGCTGAGTTTTCCAACATTTTCTGTTTTTGTTGTGGGTAGGGGATGGATGGATGTGCACAACAGGAGGGGCCTGGCATCTTGGGTGTTTTTTGGCAGGGATGTGATGGTGGAGAGCAGTCAGGAGATGAAAGGTAAGGGGCCTATAAAGGGTGGACTCGATAATGTCCCGGGTGTGAAAGTGGAGAAGCTGTCTTGTCATTGGGGGTGGTCGATGTGGTTCAAGGGGAGGCCAGTTAGAAGTAAGGATAATGGAAGGTCTCAGAGTGAGTTAAGGGATTTTAAGGACTGGTCAAGGACGGTAGGGAGAAGGTCGCGGATTTAAGGATGATGGGATAGGGTCAAGCGGGAGAGATGGCATGCCCACTGTCACTGTTGTGGGGTCAAGGGTGATGGTGGAATACTCGAGAGTGACTGTTGCCTCCTCTGGAGGTCCGAGGCCTTGCCAAGTCTTGACTATTGCCGGTTCTCGTGCATTAGCGCAGGGACATCCTCCTGGACCTCACCTACTGGAGGCAGTGGAGTCATTGGCAGAGGGGATGAGGAGAGCCCTGAGAGGGAGCCCCAGGGGTGACAGGCGCACATTCTTTCTCCTTCTCTGTGGTACCTCTCTTTCTGCCTGAGGAAGGGGTGCCTGGAGTACAGTCCAGGTGTCTTGTTCCTTCCTCTCGCCCAACTGCTACTGTATGGAGCCCATAATCAAATCAAATGGCTAGAGCAATGCAATGCTGGTCAGACCACATATGAGTTGTATGTTTAAACGGTTTCACCATCGGGACCTGTATTCCTCTTATTAAATTTCCATTAGCCTGTTTCAGCCAAGCTGCCGGAAGGAATGTTTCTGATGGACTTGCCATTCCTAGTTTAGCGAGATCGAAATTGGCAGGGCTTCTTACCATTATCCATTGAATCCCTGTTGGAAATGCATGTGTATGAAGGTTTATATATGAGCAGGATTAGGTTTAGCTTTGATGCTCCCATGATGGCATAGCTTAGTATTGATGCTTTGCCTGCAAGTGGAATTGGACTAAACAAGGAACTGCTCTCAGGGGAGGAGGAGGTGGTGTTGGGGGGGAGGAGATCGTACTGAGGGAGGGCAAAATATTATTTTTAATAGAGAAACACTCTGTCAGTGTAAAGAAATGGCACCAATGTTTCAAGAGACCCATGATAAGATCTATCCTAATAAATACTGCAGAAAACCTACACAAATAGGCGTGGTATTAATAGATGTTCTCTGCAAACCAGGCATTTTCTGACTTTTTATTGCCTTTACAAAAAACCACAAATTTAAAAATAGCAATCCTGTCTTGACAGCAATAGTGGAGTTCACACATTTGGAATTTTCTGTCATGGCCTGAAACCACAACAGTTTAACTGGGGTGAATATTGCAGCATAAGCTCTTCTTAAGAAGCATTAAGATCCTTATAAGAACAGTTCTAACAGCATAGATGCAACAGAACCTCTGTCCCAAATGTTTTAACTTCAATGGTTGTGGAACATGTACAAATGTCTAATTGTTACCTTCGTCCCCATATGTCATTTACATTCTTTGCCTAACTATTTAAAATGGCAGACTCTTGAGTTATACACACTTAATGCATATGGATGGGTAAATGTTGTCTTCTCTGACCAACCTTACCTCTTAAATGTCAATTTTATTTCCTAAATAGCTTTGTGGTGTCTGTGTCTTTAGGGATCAGTTGGACAACACTTTAAACCCTTCTATCGTGCCATTTTCTTGCATGTCTTGCTGTGAGGATGGGGAAAGGTACCAAGGACAGGATTGAGAAAGACGTAGAATTAAGAATTTCCAACTGGTTTCTTTAAAAAAAAAAGAAATTATAATTTTTATGATTTTGCTTAAAAATAGTCTTCATTTGTGAATAAAGAGATTTTCGTCAGACTTTATTTTCACTGATTTTCTAACGAGTCCAACATTTCAGATCTGTGTAAGCAGAGCTGAGCACAAGATACTGCAGTCACACCAATGAATAGAACGTATTTGTTTGGTATTATGTATAGAGTATTGTTTGAAAACAAAATGAATATTTGATGGAAAAGAAGACGTACAGCACAGAGTGATTTATGTGATTGGGTTTGTCCTGGAGATGTCGTCATGTATTGGTGCTCACTCCGCAATGTAGATGAAATTTCTCACCCCAGTGTACAAAGATATTTCAGAATATTGCTGAATTTTGTTTTATATTTGTTCTTGAGATCAGGGCATCACTGGCAAAGCCAGCATGTATTGCCATCCCTAATTGCCCTTCAGGTAGTGAAGTCGGGAGGTGAGTTACTTGTCTCAAATTCCCCAGCCTCTGACTTGCTTTTACAGCCATAGTATTTATATAGGATGTACACTGATAGTAATGCAGTTGAATGTGAAGGAGAAGCGGTTAACATTTTTGTGTGGTGCAAATGTTGCTTGCCACTAATCAGCCTAAAACCTATTTGGACTGGGCTGTACTTTTTCCATTGGACGTTGTTGCGATAAATGCACACAATAAGAGGTGGTTAAGCCGGAAAATAGACAGCAACCACAATGAAAATAAATCTCACTGGGACTGACACAAATGCACTTCCAGTTGACTCTGTGCCGTCATTAATGCCCTGAAAGAATGCAACACGGGAAAGTGTGAGGTTATGCACTTTGGTAGGAAGAATAGGGACGTAGACTATTTTCTAAATGGGGAAAGGCTTCCGAAATCTGAAGCACAAAGGGACTTGGGAGTCCTGGTTCAGGACTCCCTGAAGGTTAACATGCAGGTTCAGTTGGCAGTTAGAAAGGCAAATTCAATGTTAGCATTCATTTCTAGAGGGCTATAATACAAGAGCAGGGATGTACTGCTGAGGCAGTATAAGGCTCTGGTCAGACCCCATGTGGAATATTGTGAGCAGTTTTTTGGGCCCCATAACTTAAAGGAAGAATGTGCTGGCTTTGGAGGGGGTCCAGAGGAGGTTCACAGGAATGGTCCCAGGAATGAAGGGTTTGTCAAATGAGGAGTGGTTAAGGAGTCTGGATCTATACTTGACGGAGTTTAGGAGGATGAGGGGGGATCTAACTGAAACTTACAGAATACTGAGAGGCCGAGATACAGTGGATGTGGAGAGGATGTTTCCACTAGTAGGAGAGACTAGAACTTGAGGCACAACCTCAGAGTGAAGGGATGCTCCTTTAAAACTGAGATGAGGAGGAATTTCTTCAGCCAGAAGGTGGTGAATCTGTGGAACTTATCGCCAGAGGGCTGTGGAGGCCAGATCATTGAGTGTGTTTAAGACAGAGATAGGTAAGCCCTTGATCAGTAAGGGGATCAGGGGTGTATGTGATCCCCAACTGGGTGTCCATCCTGCAATCATAGCCTAGCTCCATGAAGTAAAGTGATCCTCTTTCTTAAATTTGCTTATTTAAATTAAATCCATGAGATCTAATTGGATAAAAGTCCATTAATGTTTTACAGAACCTTTTAATGTACAGATATTCACATTTTAGTAAATAATTACTATTGGCAATGCCTCACTTTCTCATCCCTCCTGATCTCTGTAACCTCCTCCACCTGCACAACCCTCCAAGATATGTGGTCCTCTAATTTTGGGGTGTTGGGCATCCCTGATTTTAATCATGCATGCTTTCAGCTGCCCAGGCCTGATGTTCTGGACATTCCTCCTCAAGCCTCTGCCTCTCTAACCCTGCCTCCTCTAGGAAGCTCCTTTGACCAAACATTTGTTCACCTATTATCTGTTCATTTTGCTCCGTCCCATTTTTATTTAATAATTGCTCCTTTTGAAACAGATAAACATAGCCCTTTCCGAGCTCACAAAAACAAACGAGAGAAACCAGTGAATAAGAAATTAAAATGCAGATCGAACAAGAGTTTCAGATGCCAATTTCCAGGAGTGAATGGGGGACATGTGACTTCGAGCCAGCCAGTGGTTAGATACTCGTTAATAGATGTAAGCACAGTTAGAACTAGTCTGCTACATATCCCGGACAATATCTAGGGTGTTTGTACTGGGTAAAAATTCAGAGTGACAGAGAAAATGTATTTTTGGAGCTCGAGTACAGTGACTATAGGTGGCAGACACACGCAGCTGCTGATAGGTGGTTAGTACCAGAAACCTCAGGCGTTTGTGCAGTAGTGTGCAGATCTCTCTGGATGTTTCATTATTTTAGAAGCGTTATATAAATGCATTTTGTGATATCAATTTACTGGCTAAATCTGTACTTCTATTTGCCTTTTGTATGTGTATATTCCATATTTTCCCAGGAGGGCAGTGTCAATTACAAGGGGGCACATGTTCAAGGTGAGAGGGGGAATGTTTAAGGGAGATGTGCGGGAGAGGTTTTCCACGCAGGGAGTGGTGGGTGCCTGGAACGTGCTGCCAGAGGAGCTGGTGGAAGCAGTCACGTTAGCAACATTTAAGAGGCATCTGGATGGGTACGTGAGTAGGGAGGGAATAGAGGGATATGGACCGAGTAAAGGCAGAAAGTGTTTTTTTTTACTTTAGTAAGGGCATCATGATCGGCACGGGATTGGAGGGCCGAAGGGCCTGTTCCTGTGCTGTACTTTGTTCTTATGTACCATTTAGCCTGATTTCCATTGGTCTCTCTGCCTTTTACCTTATTTTCTTTCTGCTTGGATGAAGCTTATGGGACAGCTGGACTTGTGAATGAATGATGGGAATTTGAAATGACGTAAACTTAAATTCCTGGTTATCTGGATCTTCTTTGACCTACGCAATATGTAAACAGTGTAGAAGACTTGCATTCCAGAGAACTCTCTGTAATGGGAAATTCAGAAAACATTAAGTTGGCTCTATGTAATTCTTGCAATTCTTTGTTAGATTCTGCCACTTTCTGAAGGTGTCATCCAGTAAGTTTAAATTAATTTTACTCCATTTCCTTTACTGGTTGAAGTCAAAGCTGAACAGCTGTGGATGCTTTGCAACAAAAGTTCTGAATTAAATTAGAGGATGAAACAATATTTCGAGTCTGTATGACTCTTCTTCAGAGTTTCTCTCTCCACCAATGTCACCTGACCTTCTGAGTTTTTCCCACATTCTCTGTTTTAATTCCAATTTCCAGCAAGAATAGTGTTTTGCTTGTATTCTGGATTAAATTGCATTGGGCAAACCATCGGAAAAAGCCGAGTGAAAATTCCTCAAAGGTATCGCCTGTCACTTCTTGGGATCAGCTTCGAATGGGGCCACATTGGGTCGATCTATCAATACATAAATTTTGACCAGTACAATTTTCTCCAGTATCATTGCTTAAATTACGATGTGCATGTTCAAAAGGCAAATCAGCTTTCTGTTTCCCACTTTGCCATTCTCTCCAGTCATGTCACTGGATCAGTGTCATCACCATGTGTTCCAGGGACTGGCTTCTGGGCACCTTTTTGTCTGTTACAGCTTGTGAAATTCCAGTAATAAGTGTGTGTCCATTTTTGTGCAGATTGGATGATGGGAATGGACTATATTCCGGGCCTTTAAGTGAAGAAAGTCAATTTCCCAAATAGTCCATCGGTGCCTGTGAACTGTTTAGTTTAATTTATTTATTGGTGTCGCGAGTAGGCTTACTGCAATGAAGTTACTGTAAAAATCCCCTAGTCGTCTGTTCGGACACACTGGGGGAGAATTTAGCATGGCCAATGTACCTAAGCAGCGCATCTTTTGGACTGTGGGAGGAAACCTATGCAGACACAGGGAGAACATGCAGACTCCGCACTGACAATGACCCAAGCCGGGAATCAAACAGGGGTCCCTGGTACTGTGAGGCAGCAGTGCTATCCACTGTGCCACTCTGTCAACCACAGTGTGCGGGGATCTGAAGTTTGAGGCACTAAACCCCTATTGGTAGGCATGTGTGTGTCTGCCATCTATGTTACTGTATTTGAGCTCCGAGGATACATGTTCTTTTTACTTGAAATGAATTCATAATCAGTAAAAACATGCTAAATGTTGCTTTGGATATGTTGCAGACGAGTTTTTCATCCATTAACAATTGTACAATCTGTGGCAGCATCCATGTCAGGTGCATCCTATCCAATGCAATTGATATTTGAAGTCCAGGAGTTTCTGCTTTATTTGCATTTTACTTATTATTCACAGTCTTCTCCTGTTTGACTCAGTGAGTTTGGAAGTGTTTTTCCATTTTTGTGCTGTTGCCTCGCTGGTGGATAAACCCTAAATTAGAACACTCCGTATTGGCAGCTTGAGCTTCATGAAAATCAATGAAAATAAATAAAGATTTAAACTTTATATGTGGCCCCTGAGTCAATGGTGTGTGCCTATGTAGTCCCATCAAAATATAAAATGCTCGAATATGTCCATATTAATTACAGATGATGAACTGAAAACTTGCTTAATTTTCCCCCTATCGTGAAAGAGCAGCGGGAGTGAAAATGTTCAATTGCTAGAAATTCTCAGGAGTTTATAAACTGTTCCCCCTCCTCACCCACCAACCGTGGAAGTCACGTTTGCTTTTTAAGTCTGGTCATTTATTTAACTTTATAACTTGTTACTGTTGATCTTTACAACTGATTTGTCAGATTTATTTATTTTTGTTTGTTGTCTTTTCTTGAGGTGAAATCCTCTGTTTGGTCAGGTGGTCAGTGTTCCAAACATTTTGGCCAATCCATTTATGTTCATGCCTGACATCGGATGTCTCACTGTTTTCAGCAGAATCACACTGTAGAAATCAATGAAGGAATCCCTTCCTAATATTTTTCCCCTTTTTTCTCCCGAGCCTGGGAATTTGGGGCTAATTGTTGCATTCTTCCTGCTGTCCATTTGAGATTATTATCAAATTTTAATCAGTTAAGGAATCACAAGGTTTATGGGAATAAGGCAGGATAGTGGATCTGAGGATTACATCAGATTAGCCATGATCTCGATGGGTTGAATAGCCTACTTCTGCTCCTATATTTTATGGTCTAATTAACTAACTGATCATAGAATGGAGAGCAAGCTTACAACCCGACTTGGCTTTGGTGATCTAGGCCAATTTCCTAACCATGCTCCGGAAGTCAATTCACTTTGTTAAAGGAACCTCATTTCTGAGTATCCACAATTTTAACTTCTGACTTAGTCAGTTGGAAAATTGATTAAAGCCTAGTTTCACAGTGTAATCGCCAAGTTTTTTTTTCCACTTGAGTTTACGACAGCATTATTAACTTTAAAAGAGTGCTTATCCATGTCCGTTATTAGGGATCAGATACAATGCATATTAATTGAGATGTACATTTGTGCTGAGTTACCTGATCTGGTTCAGGGGTGTTAAGGTTCGCCTCAGCACCTTGGTTTAGCGTTTGGACCCAAACTACTGATTGCTATGGAGTAATCCTGATGGAAGTGCAAGAACACAAGAATTTGAGTCTTGCCAAAAAGAAGGTGCATTGGGTGGGATTCTCCGGTCTCGTACGTGGTGGGACCCACTGCGAGTGAGAATGTAGAATTTGGCGTTTTTCCCCAAATCTCCATTCACTTTCAGTGGCACCGGAAAATCCTAGCTGTGAATGAGGATGGAAAATTGTGACTGTGGGCCCGATTTTTACCATTGCGTTGGGCGCGGTAACGTTGGGTGTGAAGCCATTAACACGATCCGCGTCCATGCAGATTGCCACTTTACCGAAACCCGGGAATGGGGGTGATCCGACTCGCGCCCGAAACGGGCGCAACGGCGATTTAAATGCATTTGCATACGTTTCAATTGAATTAATGAACTGCCCGCCCAACTTTATCAGCATTTCCCCTTTTACCACCCCGTTCGCCAATCCTGAATCGCGCCGAAATGAACCTGCTGAATAAAAGTCTGAATCGGGCGCTCCAGCTGCTGAAGAGGCGGGTTCAGTGCTTCCAACGGCTCTCTGACTCAGATCGGTGGTGGGGGGGGGAGGAGGGAGGCGGGACAGATGTATCTTGGGGAGGGCCGATCGTTGTCTGGTGGTTGGGGGGCGGGGGGCGGGGGGAGAAGGAGGTGGGTCAGATGTTCCTCGCGGGGGTGGGGGGGGGCGGGTGCGGTTGGTGAATGAGGCCAGACCATTCTCGGGGAAAGTTAGTGAGATTTTGAACACCATAATGAACACCGCTCGACAATCACCAGGCAAGACGGTTCTCTTCCTGTTGGGGAGCACTTCAGCGGTCACGGGCATTCAGCCTCTGATCTTCAGGTAAACGTTCTCCAAGGTAGCCTTCATGACACACGACAATGCAGAATTGCTGAGCAGAAACTGATAGCCAAGCTCCGCACACATGAGGACGGCCTCAACCGGGATCTTGGGTTCATGTCACACTATCAGTAACCCCCATGACTTGCGTGGACTTGCAAAATCTCACTAACTTTCCTGTCTGGAAACAATACACATCTTTTTAACCGGTGCCTAATGCTCTCTCCACTCACATTGTCTGTTCCTTTAAGACTTGATTAGCTGTAAAGACTCACATTCCAATCATTATTCATGTAAATTGAGTTTGTGTCTTTGTGCCCTGTTTGTGATCAGAACTCCCACCCACCTGACGAAGGGGCAGCGCTCCGAAAGCTAGTGGCTTTTGCTACCAAATAAACCTGTTGGACTTTAACCTGGTGTTGTGAGACTTCTTACTGTGTTTTCTGAAGAGAACAGGGCCGTGTGTGTGAATATATGTAGCTTCTAGCAAGCATAAGTGAGCCATACTGTGAGCACAACTGATGATAAATTAAATAAACACAATCATGATTATTTAGCAAATGTTGTCCAATCGTGGAATCACATCCAATATTGGATACTATGCAAACCAGTCTGGTTGGGTACAGTCAGTACTTTGCCCATTGCAAACAGCTGAAAGGACATATTGTTTATCTGCCAGTCTTTGAGGCGTATGGCTTTTCCGAAGTTACATGTATTAATCCACAGGGCCTTGTCCTTTGTGGACAGAAAGAACATCTACAGAATCCCTACAGTTTAGAAGGAGGCCATTCAGCCCATTGAGTTTGCACAGACTATCCAAAAGAGCATTTTGCCTGGGCCCACCTCTCCATCGTATCCCTGTAACCCTGTGCATTTACCATGGCTAATCCACCTAACTTGCACTTTTGGACATTATGGGGCAATTTAGCATAGTAAGAAGTCTCACAACACCAGGTTAAAGTCCAACAGGTTTATTTGGTAGCACAAGCCACAAGCTTTAGGAGCACTGCCCCTTCATCAGGTGGGTGGGAGATGTGTTCACAAACAGGGCATATATAGACACAAACTCAATTTACAAGATAATAGTTGGAATGCGAGTCTTTGCAGGTAATCAAATCTTAAAGGTACAGACAATGTGAGTGGAGAGAGCGTTAAGCACAGGTTAAAGAGATGTGTATTGTCTCCAGACAGGACAGTTAGTGAGATTTTGCAAGCCCAGGCAAGTCTTGGGGGTTACAGATAGTGTGACATGAACCCAAGATCCCGGTTGAGGCCGTCCTCGTGTGCGGAACTTGACTATCAGTTTCTTCTCAGTAATTCTGCGTTGTCGTGTGTCGGGAAGGCCGCCTTGGAGAACGCTTACCCGAAGATCAGAGGCTGAATGCCCGTGACTGCTGAAGTGTTCCCCAACTGGAAGAGAACACTCCTGCCTGGTGATTGTCGAGCGGTGTTCATTCATCCGTTGTCGTAGCGTCTGCAGAGTCTCCCCAATGTACCATGCCTCGGGACATCCTTTCCTGCAGCGTATCAGGTAGACAATGTTGGCTGAGTTGCAAGAGTATGTACCGTGTACCTGGTGGATGGTGTTCTCACGTGAGATGATGGCATCCATGTCGATGATCTGGCACGTCTTGCAGAGGTTGTTGTGGCAGGGTTGTGTGGTGTCGTGGTCACTGTTCTCCTCGGGGCTGGGTAGTTTGCTGGGTAATTTAGCATGGCCAATCCACCTAATTTTTGGATTGTGGGAAAACATGCTAACTCCACACAGACAGTGACCCAAGGTCGGAATCGAACCCAGGTCCCTGGCGCAGTGAAGCAGCACTGCTGACCACTGTGCCAGCGTGCTGCCCCATTCATGTACGTACATTGTGCCTTTTTCAACTAGACAAAATAGATGACAGCCAATTCTTGGTTTATTTCCCAGGGCAATACCTTGACCAGCCAGAGCCGACCTGCCTGGTTTGAATGTAAACAAAGCTTGGCGATTAACTGTCAGTTATCAGTTAATTGGTGCATTTTCAATGGCAATGCTTCTACCAATCGGAGACCATTTGCCAATCAATCAGCCCTATCTTTTCATGCAGTATAAATTGTTGTTCCTTTTACTATTTGATATTCTTGCAAATTGTACTGGAGTGCAAGACGAAAAGTTTCGGCAACATGTGTCTTTTTCAGTAGTACTCAAGTTCTGTATTAACAAATGACTGAGCACAAGAATTAGGAACAGGAGTAGGCCATGCAGTCCCTTGAATTTGATGGTGGTCTCAGGTGTATGGATGTTAGATAAGGAGTGAATCTGGCTCTGCTTTGGAACTCTGAGTGGTAGAATAGCTTGGCGATACTCTTGTTCTCAAGACCAATAATTGCATGATTGCTACTTGGCAAGGTACCAAAATGTGACCTTCAACGAGTGAAACTGTTCATTCACTATGTAATCCCAGTTGCTGGCAAGCCAAGCTTAATTCTGCTGGCATCCTTGATGTTCACACTTTCACCTGAATAGCAATTAGAGGCAACTTTGGCAAAATGTTTTTTCCCCTTTTTGTACCCCTTCTCTGCCTTTCACCCCACCCAACCTTGTAGGCTGCCATAATCAATTGACATGTTTAAAACCAATGCTCCAGCTCTGATTTTACCAACTCAATTCCGATCCTTGTAGCATAACTTTCTTTGGTTGCCAACTGAGGAAAAGTCCAAAGTTGGTTGCCTTTTTTATTCTACTGCAAACTTCGAACTCCTCGAACAAATTATACACGTGTGCAGAAGAAGATCGAGATTGTGAATAATCCTCGGATTATGATCAGCACTTGGCTGTATTTATAATAAAAAATTAGTCTGGAACAAACCCTTCTGTACAAATTGTGAAGTATGTCTCAGCAGATTTTTTTCAGAAATTCTTAAATAACAAATGTAATATTTGAATGAACTTCACGATTAACAGTGACAATTGACAACTATGTACAATTAAGGGAAAAATGCTGTGTCCGCAGCATTCACAAAGGCAGTATGTTTTTTATTGCTGTTAGCGTCCGCTCGAACAGACATGACAGAATGTAAATAGGGAAGTGAAAATATTGGGTCAAACTCCAGCACAGCTGTAAAAACACCAGGGGAAAGACCATGTTAACTCCCTCCGCTTGTTAAATCGTACCAGTTTCTCACAGTCACAAACTGTGCAGCTAAAATGGAAAGGCTGGAGTTGGAACTTATTCTTTTAAAAGCTTGACATTCTTATAAACAACAAAAAGAAACTTTCAGAATAGCTGGACACTGGACCTGACAACTTATCGATCTCTAGTGTTTTTTTTATTGAAACATTACGTTTTGGGAATCTAAGTATTATATTCTGAAAAGATTTTGGTAGGTTAATATAGACATCAAAGCTTTCCAAAAAAATTTTTCTGTAATTCTAAGATGTATTTCCCCCACCATCTCTTCAGCAACCAACTATTTGTTCAATTACAGATGTATTTAAAATCCCTAATTTTCTTAAATATTTTCTCTAACTCACCCACTTTTTAAAAAATAGCTTTTCCTGGTCATCTATCATTGCTGTCAGAGCACAACTTGCACAATTAAGTGTAGGAGCAGAATACTCTGGGCCAAAAATATCCTCCCCTTTCATCCCTCTGTACAGTACATAAGTTTGTTTTCTCTGATTTGAAGGCTGCAAACTAAGCTTAGTTGGTATATAATTGGCCTAGCCATCCATTGCCAGACCTAGCTTCTTTCATGCAAGTCTTGGAAGAATCCTAGTTATCTTTCAGCTTAAACTTTAGTTGTCTCAGCACCATTCATCGGTCATGTATGTGATCTATTGTCCCTTTATTAGTTATAGGATTTTGTGCAGTTGACTTGTCACTCCCTCAAAGAAACAGAGGAGATTACTCAGATTCTCTTTCTGAATTCGGACTGACTGTCGATTGCTAGCTAATTGTAGAATGGCTGCAGAGCAGACAAAATCCTTTCGGCCTGACCTGTCCATACTGGTTCTCTGTAGGAGCAATCACATTCCTCAGCCCTGCAAATCTGTTCTTTTCAGATCATTAACAATTCCTTTTTGAAACCCACAGTTTGAATTCGCTTCCACCATTATCTTGGGCAGTGCAGTCCAGATCCTGACCACTTGCTGCTTAAAAGCAAAAAACGTTACCACTTCTATTTCTTTCTATTGTGCCGATATCCACAAGTTTACTGCCAATGGGATGGAGGGTTTATATGGGTCTTGTAGCTGCCTTTTGCCTATTTTGTCATCCTTTAGGAATGTGCATCATACATTAGCCTGTCCCTAATCTATTGATACCTCCATAGTTTCCAGTAATTCCTTCCTAGTGATGGTCAGCGTCTTGTGCATCCCTCCCCACCCCACAATTGTTGGTTGACTCTTTAACCACCTGGGTCCTCATCTTTGCAGTTCCCTCCCTAAATGTCTCTGTTGTTTCACTCTCTCTAACATCTGAAACAACCTCCTCAAAATCTATCCTCCTACTAAGCTTTTGGTCAGGTCTCCTAATCTCCAATCAATGGCCCAATAACAGTTCAAGAGGAAGAAAAAGTGATTTGGGGTAGATACTGTCTGAAATTTGAGTCCACAATGTTGTAGATATGAAGCAGTCTCCATGAGGTAGATAGAATTCAGTTCCAGTGACTTCACACACTGGTTGCATAACTGAAGCTAAGATGAAACTGCTACTCATGAAAGCCTGTATGCAGTATAACTGGAAGCAAGGAACCCGTTTTGAACAGTAATAACAATTGGCATTTCATTTGATAATGAGTCTTAAAATGTAATCTAAACGTATTAAGAGCCTAAAAAATAGGAGCAGAAACAGGCCATTTAGCCCTTTGAGACCACTCTGCCATTCACTGAGATAATGGCTGATCTTCTACCTCAACCACGTGTTCCTGCAAGATCCCCGTATTCCTCGATGTCTTTATGTAGAGATCTGTCAATCTCAGGCTTGAATATACTCGACGACTGAACCTCCACACCCCTTTGCGGCAGAAAATTCCAAAGATTCACCACCCTCTCAGTGCTATACAAATCCTTGAAAGCTGTGAACGCAAATATCAAACATTGCAAAGGATCCACATTGAAGAAGAATGATTTTCTTTTGCTTTTTAGGTGAATTAATTATCTTCGAATTTCTCCATAACACTCATTTTGGGGATACAGAATAAACTCCAATGTAAACCTGCTCGGAATGGTTTATTTAAATTTGGTTTGGTTTTTGTGTTTCTTATTGCTTACAACGCAAATCAAAAGTCTCACTCAGTTTTTCAAGAGCTCCTGGAAAGGCTCTTGGAAAAATCCTCCTTTTTTTTTGTTGGAAGCCTTTGAGGGTTTAGAGTTTGGCAGTAACATTTGCAACATATGTGACCATTCTGTATTTTTCAGTTTGGCCCTGCTCACATTCCTCCAGGCTTGTTTGTCACATTAGGGTCATTAAAGTGCTTTGCATGTCACTGTGGTATGTACATCTGTTCTTCATTAACTTTGCTGATGTTCCTCAGTTTCAGCTCAAACAATGCTGTGCTGGCATGTGGTGGTTTGAAACCGCTATCTGGGGTTCATCATTAAGCTTTTAAAAGTGTCTGGTTAACTTAGATTCATCCTTTTGATTTTTTTAAAAAGGGCATGATATCAGCCTTCCTGTTCTTCTGGTTTTCCCAGGTCACTGCATCTTCTGCAAAGAGCAAGGAGATGGCCAATTTTTCCCAGGCCTCTGCCTATTACCAAGGATGGCCAAGCCTTTTCTCTTTGTTTGCTACGCAGATATGTATCCTGGAGTGCCGGCGCTAATATAAAATGCTCCCATTAATAGAATCCCTAGTGCAGAAGGAGGCCATTCGGCCCATCAAGCCTGCACTGACAACAGTGCAACCCAGACTTTGACTTTATCCCCTTAATCCCACGTATTACCCAGCTAATCCCCCTGACACAAAGGGATAATTTAGCATTGCCAGTCAACCTAACCCGCACATCTTTGGGCTGTGGAAACCGGAGCGCTCGGAGGAAACCCATGCAGAGAATGTGCAAACTCCAGACAGACAGTGACCCGAAGCTGGAATCGAACCCGGGTGCCTGGTGTTGTGAGGCAGCAGTGCTAATCAAGTTGCCGCGACACAGCTAAGAGATCAATGAGGCTTCTGGCCTTTTCAAATTTCCAGCCCCATGAAATTCAAATAGCATAAATCCAACAAGTAAGAAGAGCACAAATACAATTCCATTTCCTGATCTCCAAGGGTCAGGTGGCCAGAACTTGGAGCATCTTGTGGGGAAGAGCTTTGCTGAATTATCTTTTCATAGGTTTAGGCATCTCATGGTAGCCCCCTAGCTCATATTCACCATCTAGGATTACATGGGAATATCAGCAAAACTGTTCAATAGAGTGAGAGGGCATTTCGACCAACTCCAGTCTTGACCTCAATCTCATGTCCAAACACTTGCATTTTCAGTTAGTTAGCAATCGGGAACAGGAGCAATGACCGTCTTTACACCCCTCTCTATCCCCATTAAGGGTTCTGGACATCAGTCTGGAGAATTGGCCACCAATGGGGAATGATTAATGGAGTGGGATTAACTGGACCGCACTTTGAAAAAGCTGACAGATGGGCTGAGGGACCTCATTTTGTGCTGTATGATTCCTCGTTAACTATTCCATTTTCTTTCTCTCACCATGCCTTCTCCAACATGGAGGTGGGGGGATGTGGTTTGGGTTTCGTTCGGGTTGGCCATGCCATGCAGACTACATTACTTGTCATGGGACAGATGTTGGGCAATAATACATTGAAGAATGTCATATAGATAGTGGCTGTCTGTCCTTGAGGAATCAACGGAAATCTGTGTAGTGCTGCATGAAATGGACTATGCCAACATGCTTTCTGCCAGCATGTCCGTATACAACCAAGTGGAATATCCCTCTGAGCTTCATTGAACCTGTGCATTTATAACATTCTATTTGTCTTTCTCTCAGGCACTGCTGCCTCATGGCGCCAGGAACACGGGTTCAATTCCGACCTTGGGGACTGTCTATCTGTGTGGAGTCTGCATGTTCTCCCTGCGTCTGTGTGGGTTTCCTTCGGGTGCTCCAGTTTCTTTCCACAGTCCAAAGATGTGCAGGTTACGTTGATTGGACATGTTAAATTGCCCCTTAGTGTCTCAAAGATGTGTAGGTTCGGAGGATTAGTGGGATAAATATGTAGGGTTACGGGGATAAGACTTGTGTGGGATGCTCTGTTGGAGGGTCAGTGCAGACTTGATGGGCCAAATGGCATCCTTCTGCACTGTAGGGATTCTATGATGTATGGGATGCTTTACAAAGAACAATAACCAAAAGCATTTGTATAAATAACCCTGTCAAATATATTTTAGTGAATTCTCCTAAAGATTATTCATATCACAACTTCCCCATGTTCCAAGGATCAAGAGTCAAATTTCTGAATATTTTACTTGATCAGAGATGAAAAGAGCAGCTGCTCTGAGTAAAGACTGCCGAGTGATGAACATATCAGCCAAGCTTAACAATTTGTCTCTTATTGTGGCTATAAATTTCAAGCAAAGTGAAGTACAGCTGTGTCATACAAATGGCAGCCAGTCCAAAGCATACAAATGGCAACCAGTTTACCAAGAAACGGTATTTTGGATCAAAGTTTTCTGGAGATTAAATACGAAGTGAGTAATTTGGAGAAATGTCTCCTGCAACCACAACTTTAGTCTCCACCGTGTGTTGGCATCTTTTTACAGTGAAGTTCAAGGCCCAAGCCTTTGGTCTACCTCAGCCTCTGACCTTACTTGGCCTGAATATTGCCCTTGATCTTGTCTCCTCGTGTGCAATGCCACAAGAGATGATGGAGTTGATAAATATTGAACTCATAGCATCCTTTGAAACACAACTAAAATCCCTGTAAGCATCAAATGTAATCAATTCAATTTCCATTTTCTACTGCACAATACCTGTTTATCACAATTTACAATACAATTTTTGAACAATATTATTACACACTAACATCCCATTATGAATATTTTGCATACCAAATACAGCTACTTTATTAAGACCATCTAAAATATCCAAATGATTGAGGTTTGCAATGCTTATCACTATCCTGCAGCACTTGCTGAAAGCCTGTGCACGTGGGTTAGAGGAGAACATGATCCACACATCATGGTGGCATAGCCATTAGTACTGCTGCCTCACAACGCCAGGGACCTGGGGTCTATTTCCGGCTTGGGTCACCGTCTATGCAGAGTCTGCATGTTCTCCCTGTGTTTGCGTGGGTTTCCTCTGGATGCTCCAGTTTCCTCCCACAATCCGAAAGACGTGTTGGTTAGGTGCATTGGCCATGCTAAATTCTCCCTCGGTGTACTGGAACAGGTGCCGGAGTGTGGTGACTAGGGGATTTTCACAGTAACTTCATTGCAGTGTTAATGTAAGCCTACTTGTGACACTAATAAATAAACTTTAAAAAAGATTGGCTATTTCCTAGAAGATCAAAATAATCACACTTTTAAACTCAAACACTGGATCTTTCTTTGAGTGCGTTTCTCAGATCACACCAGACTGATGCATTGTTAGTTCCACACACAGAATGTAGTGCCGTAGTGAGTGATGTGGCACTCTGGATACCGCTGTATGCATATACATAACCATATAGTTCCCAAATCATATTGGAATCATATAGCAATGGAGCAGTGGTGGTGCTTGCACTATTTAACTTAGCAACAAACGTTCAGGTAGGTTGGTGTATGAAGACTGCCCATTTAGACATGATACCGGAGAAAACCAGGGTGGGGGGGGGAGAGAAGAGAGGGAGAGAGAAGGGACTTTAACTTGGTTGGTGTGTCTCGCTTGCTTTTCTTAATGAATGCAGCATGTTTATTATCTCGTGGACGGATGTGGCAGGAAGGAGCATCTACTGTAGAAATATCTAATAGCCAGTATGTTCCAAGTTCAGTAGGATTCACCAAAATATAGTTTAGAAAGGCACAAGTTTATTTTTATCCATTTGTGGCACATGGGTGTCGCTGGCTGGCCAGCGTTTATTGCCCATCCCTAGTAGCCCTTGGGCAGTTGAGAGTCAACCACATTGCTGTGGCACTGGAGTCACATGTAGGCCAGACCGGGTAAGGGCAGCAGATTTCCTTCCCTAAAGGACATTAATGAACCAGATGGGTTTTTTCCGATAATCGACAAAGGTTTCATGGACATCAGTAGATTCTTAATTCCAGATTTCTTCTTAAATTATCTTTAAATTCCATCATCTGTCGTGGCGGGATTCAAACCCGGATTCCCCAGAGCATTTAGCTGAGTTTTTGAATTAATAGTCTTCGCGATAATACCACTAGGCCATCGCCTCCCCTATAGTTGACGTTTAATTGGAGCTTTTAAGATGTCAGTTGGCTGATTATGTTCATCACTCAGCAGTCTTTACTGGATGTAGAGGTAAGATGGTTAAATGGAATTGAGGTACCAATTAGCCATGATCTAATTGGCACAACAGACACCAGGGGTTGAATGGTCTGCTTGGGGCTCTATATCTGAGATGGTAAATAATTGTTTACAACACCACATATGTATAGTGTAGTATATTAAGAAGTCTCACAACACCAGGTTAAAGCCCAACATGTTTATTTGGCAGCACTAGCTTTTGGAGTCTCAGGCTCGTGAGACTCCGAAAGCTAGTGCTGCCAAATAAACCTGTTGGACTTTAACCTGGTGTTGTGAGACTTTTTACTGTGCCCATCCCAGTCCAACGCATCTCCACATCATCGTGTAGTATATTGCAGGTATGTGTTGAGAACTTGGCAATTTTTTTATTCCATGGTTAGAACATGACGTAGAGATTTTCAATGCACTTTGAAAGAGAATCTTCTGACTCACTCGGCAATTTAATGTGCAGAAGCTATTGTAGAATAGAAGAATAGAAACCCTACAGTGCAGAAGGAGGCCATTCGGCCCATCGAGTCTGCACCGACCACAATCCCACCCAGGCCCTATCCCCACATATTTACCCGCTAATCCACACATCTCAGGACTCTAAGGGCCAATTTTTAACCTGGTCAATCAACCTAACCCGCACATCTTTGGACTGGGATGGATCTTTAGAATAGGATGGAAGATGATGTTTGTATCAAAGTACAATCTTGGTACCCGCGATATGTTAATTTAATTTAGTGTCAGATAAAGTACATTTAAACGCAGGTAATCAATTGTTAGTTTGCTAGATGCTCACATTGATCTGCACAGCATTAGATTGTGCCTCAAGATCTTACTTGCTGAAGGGTTTGCTCGGTGCACCCTCACTCCCAGAGGTGAAGCACAAACTGAATGGTGTCTTTAGGAAGAGAAGCAGCACCGAGGGCTGGTGTAATTGGGCAATAAGCATTGGCTTTTTATAGAACCCACTTTTGTGACTATTCTCTCTTCTTTTTGCAGTCACACAGTGAAGACTTGCGAAACCTGAATCTTGCTGGTCATGTTGGATTTGACAGCCTTCCAGATCAGTTAGTCAACAAGTCAACGACGCAAGGATTTTGCTTTAATATTCTTTGTGTAGGTGAGTAAAATCTGAAAGCACGAAAGAAGGAACCTCAATTTACATTCCCTAACTATCAAACGAGATAACTATCCACTTGTGGTGTTTGTGTTGCTGGTTGAAGGATGAATGTGGTCCATGAAACTAGGAAAACCCTTAACTTGCTATGAATTCTGTTTTTTGTGATCTGGCAGACATGGTCTTGGTTTAACATCATATCCAAAAGACAGCCCAATGATGAGACATTCCTGTAGTACTATACTGAAGTGTCAACCTTGTTAGAAAGGCATTGGGTGTAGAAAAGCAGGATTACCATTGTAACCAGTCTGTTGCAGGCATTCTGTAGCAGTGTGTGCAGTTAAGAATCAGTGTGTGCACTTGGCTAATGATTATGAAGTTGAAAGATGAGGGCTGGAATTTTCCGGCCGTTTGCGCCGGTGGGATTCTCTGGGCCTGCAGCAGTGAATGGAGATTTGGCTGAGCGCCATATTCTCCGCCCTCACTTGCAGTGGCGGCCAGGTGTGTGCAGCCGGAAAATTCCGGCCCAGGTAAATCAAAAGGGGCAGTTGTGGATAAATCCTGAATAGGTAAGCTATGTCACATTAAGGAGCATGAACAGTGGAGAGGATGTCACAGACTGGTCATCAGTGATTTTATTACAAGGCACTTTCTGTGACCATCACTCCCCTCTGGGGCACAGAGTCAACCATAACATTCACAGTGTTTGCAACGGGATGGTTTGATCTATTTATCTTTTCCATCCCTGAAATCTGAAATGTCTATATAAAAATCATAACTTTGAGAGACCCCCCCTGTGTTTCTCAGTTTACTCAGTGAACTTGGACGGCACGGTGGCACAATGATTAGCACTGCTGCCTCTCAGCGCCAGCGACCCGGTTTCAATTCCGGCCTTGGTCACCGACTTGTGTGGAGTTTGCACATTCTCCCTGTGTCTGCGTGGGTTTCCTCCCGGTGCTCTGGTTTCCTCCCACAGTTCAAAGATGTGCGGGTTAGGTTGATTGGCCATAATAAATTGCCCCTTCGTGTCAGGGGATTAGCAGGTTAAATATGTGGGGTTACGGGAATAGGGCCTGGGTGGGATTGTGGTTGGTACAGACTCGATGGGCCAAATGGCCGCCTCCTGCACTGTAGGGAATCTAGGGATTCTATGAACTGTTTTGGATTAGTTATGAGATCTCTTGCCTTCTTAATCTACCACTTTTTGTTATGTTTAGCAAAAATACAGATTAGGAGGGAAGTAAAGCAGCTTGTGGAGTAATCCTGAAACAATTCAGGCACCAAATGCTGGAATGCAACCTTGTTTCAAGGAGACCTCCTTGGCTAATGCTGCTTGTGAGCATAACTGTCTCTGCCTGAGTAATCTGTAAACTTTAAGGGCAGGATTTTACGGCCTCGCTCGTCCAGAAACCATAAAATCACGCCCGAGATCAACGGACCTTTCCATGGTTCACCCCCTTGCCCGCTCCGTTCCCATGGTGAGCGGTAGGGTAAAATTCCGGCCTAATGGTTTCATTGCGGATTTTTTGGGGGGAGTTTGGAAGGTTTGGAATACATTGAACAACTCAAACAGTTAAATACTTGACCCCAACAGTTCTTTTCACCTTTAACCTGTCAAAGGTTTGACTGTATGCTGCTGTACTGGAACTTCTTCATGGTAGCACGCTAAAAATCTACATTTGAAGTCCTAACCTCAAGCCCAAGCAATTGGACATATTGAATTACAAGATCTGAATCACTGATGTGTTGCAATCTCTTCACTTGGGTCATTAAAATACTTATATTTATTTACATATATGTCTTTTTTATATTTATGCGTCTTTTTTAAGTGTCATCTTGACTCTGAGGTGGCACTCTCAATTTGGACTTGAAAGTTTTTGACCTTGGATTCCAATAGAACTTGAACACTTTGCAGGCAACAAATAAGATATGGACAGAGGCAGATTAAATTAAATGCAAAAAGTGATACATTTTGGTAAGAAGGACAAAGGACGACAGGTTGAGAAAGTGCTTAAAAAGGTATCCAAGATGGTATACAAAATCTGGAGCTTTGTAAATAGAGGTATGATTACAAAAGCAAGGGAGTTATGATGAACTGGTTCAACCTGGCACCAAACTTTCGCAAGGGTATGAAGAGGATGCAGAAAAAAATGTATGAGAATGGCGCCAGAGATGAGGGACCAGAAATGAGAATAGATTGGGGAAGCTCTCACTATTCTCCTTGAAGAAAAGCAGATTAAGAAGAATTTAATAGAGGTGTTCAAAATCAGGAACGGCCTAGACAGAGTTGATGGAAGGAAACTGTTCCCATTTTCAGAGGGGTTGAGAACCAGAGGACGCTGATTTATAAGGTGAATGGTGAGGTGAGCAAAAGCTTTTTCATGTGATGAATGGTTAACATCTGTAAAGCACTGCTTAAGAATGTGGTCAAGGCAGATTCAAGAGTGGCTTTCAGATGAGAGATTACTAAGAGCCTGAAAAGGGAGAATTTGCAGGGCGACGTGGAATGGACAGGGGAGTGGGACTGAGTTGAGTTATCCTTGCAAAGGGCCAGCATGAAGACGACAGCTGAATGGTCTCTTTCTGTGCTGAAAACATTGTGATTCTACATCCACACTGTTACACTGGGAGAGTTGGCCTGGATATCTGACTTGGCCAAATAAAGTCAAATGAATATCAACATCTGTTCCAATATGAATATAGTAATATATAACGGGTCACAGTCTTGGGATTCCCTACCTGATACTACTGTGAGAGCACTGTTACCAAAAGTACTGCAGCAGTTTAAGCAGGCAGCCCACCACTGCTTAAAGAGAACCCAGGGTTGGACAGTTCTTGTAGCCTTAGCATCAGGAGCCAAATTCTCAGATCATTTAAAAAAAAAAGATTTTTGACAAAATAAATAACAGTTACAGATAATGATTAGGGAGTCAGGAAAAAAGAAAGAAGGGATGAAAAGTACATGGAATAATCAAGGGAATGGCTATTTTCCTGTGAATGAATTGCATTAGGAATGACCTACTTTACACAGCTTAGTGTAGAACCATTCTCAGTAAAGCAGCAATCTGTTCAGTTGCGGCCAGCTTCTCTCTCGATTTTCAGCTGGTGAACCCAATGTGTAGTGAATTGCCAATTTAAACTCGCAGCTGGATAGACTATATAATCTATTAAAGTGCATAATTTTCATTGTTTCTTTGTCCCTCCACCCCCAGTATTACAAAGCAGGAGAGAGATCGCCGCCATTAGCTACACGTGAGATTGCCAACTTTCTCTTTGACAATTCCTTGTACATTCCTTTCTTTTTCTCTTACTGTGTTGCAGTGAAGTTTTAAAGAAAATATATGTAACAGACTATTAAATAATTGTCCATTTCCGCATGGATGATTCTGAATCGGCAGTTAAAAGTATTTAAATCAGTACATTAGTCGTAAAATAATTTGGTGGATTTCTGAAAAGGGATTCCGCACACAAAACATCTCGATCATTGACATGTTACATCGTGAAGCACAGAATTTGAACCATTTAATTTAACTGGATGCCTGAAGATTAAAACCTTTTGAAAAATGACATTTTGCACACTTGAACACAACACATTGTAATTTTTATTGAGTTCATAAATTGTTGAATGCAAACTGGACCTAAGCTTGTATATTAAAGCTGTTCCAGAGGCCATTTCATCCAGCCTGTGTGTAGGTTTCTGTTAGCAAGTATGTCCCGTTGGAAAGAACAGAGAATGTTTTACATTCTTGAACTCCTGTTTTTGTCCATTAGTAACGCGTCGTCTGCTGAGCATCACATGGACCCTGGTGGCCTAGAAAAAACAGTATTCTCACTGAGTTTAGTTTATTCTTAATCATGGGAGTTCAGCAGAGAGTGAAAAATGGCCTGAAGCCAACCACGTCACTTGTTTTGCTCTGCATGAAGCAGTTTGAAATTCGTGTGTGCAAATTACTAATTAGCATTGGAAACACTGCAAGCTTGTATTTAAGCAAATGTCAAACTCCAGTGTGATCCTGCAGGTGAAAGAAAGTTATTCAAGTATAAAACTCCTTTCTCATTTTATAAAAAGTGTTTTTTTTAAAAAAAACGAAATCTCCTGGTTGAACTAAACCTGCTCCCTGACATCTGCCAGTGCTGCTCAGTAACCAGTATACATTCAAGGGCAGGCAAGGTTGATTCTGCCCTCTGTTGTTGCAGAATGATCCTCTTTCCCCAAACACAGTAATTGATCCATTTGAGATGATGGAAATATAGTCATAAATTGCTCTATAACACATCAACACAACTGTTAGCTGCCCTATTACATTCATCCTGAATGACAATTGTACATGGTGGAATTTTCTTTTGCCAGAGTTTATACAAGGATTAAGTTTTAAGCTTGTTGAACAATAAAACATGCAGAAAAATCTGAAATTTTATTTTGCCCTTTGTACTCAGAAGAAGATGGAGTCTTTAAACTCCATTGACAATTCGGTTCAAAAAGATTTTTCAGTAAATATTTTAATTAGCATGATGTGCATTTAAAAATGAGATTTCTGAAACAAATCTCTACTTTGAGATATGAATATTAGGGGCATGATGGAGAATATTGCCAATTTGTTGGGGTTTATAGACGTTCTCAGACTGGGATTCCTTGTGATGCAATATTTTTGGTTATGCTATTATTTATTTGCGGCCTTATGTCCCACCCAGGACCAGGAGGATAGCTAACTTATTGTTCACATTTTTGTCATGGAACTCTTTCTTTAGAATTCTAGTAAGTGGTTTACACTTGTCTTACAAGGCACAAGAGAAGCTGTATATTTTCCTGTCAATAGACTAATCTAAAAACAGAACTATTGAGTCTGTTGCTCGTATAAGGCTCGCAATGGCTCCCTATCTACCAAATAACTTACTCTGGGTGATGTTTTCTTTAAAAACACACTTAAATTTTAGCTTTGTGCTTTTAATATTGTAAGTTGATAAGGAGAAAGTATTGGATAGGCTGTCGGTACTTAAAAGTTGATAAGAGACCAGGAACAGGAGCCAGAATTGAAATTGCAGAGGCACTGGCCAGAATTTTCCAGTCTCTCTTTGACTCGGATGGTGCCAGAGGACTGGCGAATTGCAAATGTTACACCCTTGTTCAAAAACATTTGTGTAAAGATAAGCCCAGTAACTGCAGGTCAATCAGCTGAACCTCAGCGGTGGAGAAGCTTATAGAACCGATTGGGTGGGGTTTTCCAGTCCCGCCCACTGTGGGACCAGAAATTCACACCCAATGTCAAAGCACCTTTTGTTGGTCCATCAAATTTTCCATCCCACTCACTGTTTCCTAATTGGGTGGGATGGAAAATCCCACCCAATTAATTCTGGACAAAATCACTTGGGCAAATGCAGGTTAGTCGAGGAAAGGCAGCATGGATTTGTTAAGGGCAAAACACGTTTAACTAATGTTTTGAGTTTTTTGAAGAGGCTACAGAGGGTTGCTGAGTGATGGTGTTGATATGGTATATATGGACTTACAAAAAACATCTGATAAAGTGTCATACAATAGACTTGTGAGCAAACTTACACTCATGGAGTGGAAGGGACAAAGGAACATGGATATGAAATTGGCTGAGTGACAAATATGACAGTGGTGGTTAATGGGTGCTTTTCAAACTGGAGGGAGGTTTGTAGTAGAGTTCCCCAGGGGTCTGTGCAGGGACCCCTGCTCTTCCATCCAAGGGTGGACGAAAGTCCTGCCTGCTGCCAATCAGCGCTGTATTGAGCGTAAAATGGCAGTCGGCCTGTTTGAGGCACCAGGAGTGTGTTCTCCATTGACTCTCAGGATGGTGTGTGCTGAGCACTCACCATCCTGATAATTTAGGCCTAGGGAGTGAAGCTAAACCTGTATGAAACACTGGTTCACCCACAACTAGAGAATTGCATCCAGTCCTGGGTGCCACAGTTGTTTTTACTCATTTGTAGGTAATGGACATTGGCTGGCCAGCATTCATTGCCCATAAGGAATGATGTGAAGGCATTAGAGAGAGAGAGAGTATAAAAAAAGATTCATGAGAGTGGTTCCAGGGATGAGGAACTTCACTCATGGAGATACTTTTGAGAAGTTATAATTTATCCTTGAAGGAGGGATGGTTGAGAGGAGATTTGAAAGAGATATTCAAAATCATGAGGGGTCTGGAGAGAATAGGTAGGGAGTATTAAGAAGCAGAAGACTCAGATATCGGTTCATTGGCAAAACAAGTAGTGGCAACATGAGAGAATTTTTCACACAGCGAGTGATCAGAATGCACTGCCTGAGAATGTGGTGGAAGCAGGTTAAATCAGGAATACAAGAGGGAATTGGATTCTTATCTGAAAAGGAAGAATGTGGAAAAAAGTGAGAACCCGGGGGAGTAGTTCTCGGTGAATTACTCATTCCGGGAGCCACCACAAACATGATGGGAATGGCTGCTTTTTGTGCTGTTCAGATTCTATTAATATAAAATGTAGCCTTACAGTTCACCACTCGGGCAGTAAAATCTGCTATAAATAGAAAAACTTGGTGTGAGGCTCTCAGCTACACTCATATTTTAAAATGTTTATTTCAACTTGGCTTTGAACTGCAGAGCAAAATTCTTCTGAAATTCTTAAGGGAAATTTTCTTTCATACTATCTGTAATCTTAAAATACCTATCCTGTGGATTGTTTCAAATGTGGGACTTTACAAGGCGGTTCTGTTTTGAACTATCTCTTTTAACTTAAAGTGAAACAGAATATTCCGAATAGAATACCAAACCTCTGCCCGGAGACAGGCTCGTGATTTAATTGTCATGGGAAACCTCAACGTATTTTTAAAAAAAAATCAAGTGACAATTTTTACAACTTGACACAAGAGGACAACTCTTTTTTTGGATACAGAGACACAGAGTGACAGTGTAGCTATTGTGAAGAGCAGTGAGATGTGCTTCTGTTAGCAGCCAAGCAGGATGCTGGTGAGAGCTGTTCTTTACTCAAAAAGAAGACAACAGAACAGTTGGGACTTTTGAGGATTTAAGGAGCAAGGAGTCGTCAAACTGTGCCCTGCTGATGGAAGTCTGTTTACTGGGGCAGAGTGGAATGATTTCCGAAAGACATAGAAGATTCAATCTGGAAGAGCATGTAGAAGTGAGCCTGCTAGAATACTGGGAGTATCTTGGGACTGGACCTTGTAATGCTGTATATCCACCAGAAGTGTGGTGAACATCAAAATAAGTTATAAGACATGAATCTATTGCATTGGTTATGTGAAAATACCTTTTCTTCAGTTCAGTGCATTAGTTGCCTGTTAAGTAGTGTTTGGTTTTTGTTGCTTTGGTTTGTTTGTTACAGTAAAAATCTTAGAAATTAAAGTTTCCATCTGTCAGGGAATTCATTTGTTCTTTTTAAAAGTTATCGGTCTCTATGGGGATCACAAGATGAAGATTAAAAACATTGCACATGGTTAGGAATTTATTTTTCAATTTTAGGATTTTTTTTCAATTTTAAAACTCTGGTAAATTAAGTTTACATTTGTCTTGGACTTCAGCATGTTTTAAAATTTTGTTCCATTGATAGAAATAGCTGTTTAAGAAAATAAACTTAATGCCAGTATAAAATTTGAGAAGACTTTATTTTGTTTACTTTAGTATGCATCAGAGTGGCACGTGTTGTGTTTAAAATAAAATGCAGATGTTTCGACTTTTGTCTCAGTTGTAACAATGCATTTGTCAAGCATTTTGTTTACTGCCCATTATGTTTTAGAATTGAAGATTGCTTGGAACGCTGGACTGCTTGATTCACAAATTGAATGTAGGAATTACCTTGCGAAATTGCTCCAAATATGAGTGAGCCTCGTACGGTGTGTGATGTATGGAAATCGTCTTGATCAAATCACTGAAATCTTGCGCCACAATTTGATCACGAGTTCAGTGAACTTGACACAAACACAATGGTTACTTTGTCAGTGATGTGCTGACGTAGTGCTTGTGGGGTTTGTTCAAATGTTGCTTTTGTGGAAGTAAAATGGTCTTGTTTAAGACGAGGAGTAGGTCCAACAATACAAAGGACTGACCTCCGTGTTCCATTTTCATCGATGTACCCTCGCATTCTTTTCCCGTAGTTCCCGGGCAATTTGCTTAAATGCACAGGCCCTTCACATTTTTTGTGCCTGGCTGCCCATGCACAGTAACCCAGAGACAAACTTGCACACAGCCTACGCAGGAAGTTTCAGGTCACTGCGGAACTCAGAGGGATTGGTATGTTGTATTTTTAAAAAATATATATTTTTCAATGGAATGGGGTGTAAATTGATTCGGAGCTTGAATGGGGAATCACTGGAAGTGCTGTGGGAATAAAGAGGAAGATACTGGGGGGGGCTCCAATCAACGCTATTCATATTAATGGAACACTCAACACCTCGTAAGAAAACAATAAAAATATTCTCGTTTTGGCATCAGTCTATCGGATCGCTCTGTTTTGTAGAATTCACCTATTTCCACCATTTTTGTGTGTGACAATTTAAAGAGTCTGTGTGGAAAAGAAAACAAGAAGAATCTTTATTTCAGGAAAAAGTAGTGGCGAAATGTTATGCCGACAAGGTCCGTTTTACTGCAAGATCACAAGCTAGTAGCTATTCAGTCTATCCGAACTCCTCTCTGTACAAGATTAGACAGACCCCTCCCCTCCCCCACATATATATACAATAAAAACCTTTCATACTTACAAAATGAACAAGGCCTTTTGGCCAATCATTTCTGTGCTAGCTATTTTCTGGAGCAAGTGAAGAGTAATCTCATTGCCTTTCTCTCTCCCCATAACCTTGCATCTTCCCCCGTTTCAAATACCTATCCACTTTCTTCAAGTAGCTTGCTTCATGCTTCAACAATCTTCCGTATAGAAGTTTTCCTAATCTCTGTCATTGTTCTCTGTTATGATTTTACTCTGACCCTTTAATCACTGACTTCCCAACCAGGGCAAATCGCCCTTCCATATTCAATCAAAGTCCTTCACAAATTAAAACAAAGCTTTTTGTGGATGGGACATACTTGGGCAATTTTCTACATTGCCGGGCAGATGCCAGTGTTGTAGCAGTGCTGGAGCAGCTTGGCTAGGTGTGCAGCGAGTTCTGGAGCACACGATCTGTACTATTGCTGGGATGTTGTCAGGGCCCATTTGCCGTATCCAATGCCTTCAGCCATTTCTTGATATCACACGGCGTGAATAGAATTGGCTAGAAACTGGCATCTGTAATGCTGGGAAGCACGGGAGGAGGCCAAGATGGATCATCCAATCAGCATTTCTGGTTGAAGATGGTTGCAAATGCTTCAAACTTATCTTTTGCACTGATGTGCTGGGTTCCTCCATCATTGAGGATGGGAATATTTGTAGAACCCCCTCCTCCAGTTGATTTGTTTAACTGTCCACTACCATTTACAACTGGATGTGGCAGCAGGGTTGCTGAGCTTTGGATCTTATTCTTTCATGAGTTGTGGCCATTGCTGGCTAGGCCAGCATTCATTGCCCGTCCCTAATTGCTCTTGAGAAGATGGTACATTCCTGAGCCACTGTAATCCATGTGGTGTCGGTACACCCACAGTGCTCTTGGGGAGGGTGTTGTATGATTTTGACCCAGCGGCAATGAAGTGATATAGTCCCCTCCGATCTATTGGTTTTGGGACCGCTTAGCACTGTTATCTCGTGCTGCTTCCGCTGTTTTGGCGTGCAAGTGGCCCTGTATTGTTTCACTAGGCTGGTGTCACTTTTTTGTATTCTGGTGCTGCTCCTGGCATGCCGTCCTGTACCCATCATTGAGCCACTGATGAATCCCTCCCCCAAAAAACTTGATGGTAACAGTAGAGTGGAGGATATGCCAGGCCATGAGGTTACAGATTGTGGTATATAGAATACTGCTGCTGGTGATGGTCCATAAGCACGGTATGCATGCCCAATTTTGAGTTTCTAGATCTGTTTGAAATTGATCCCATGGTAGTGCCACACAATACAATGGAGAGTATCTTCAAGATGAGTGGCTTGCTAGGTCATTTCAGAAGGCAATTAAATGTCAACCACATTGCTGTGGGCCTATAGTCACATGTATACCCATCTTTGATAGAGGACTTCCTATTTCCAAAAAGAATTTTGAAGTGGTGTCACAGATTATTACAAAAATATGAGAACTCATTGGGTTGGGTGTTCTATGTAAGCATGGATTGTGGATCGGTTAATGAACAAAAACAGTAGGAGTAAACGGGTCATTGTTCAAGTTAACAGACTGGAACTAATAAGGGTCAGTACTTGGGCCTCAGTTGTTTCCATCTATATCCATGTCTTAAGGGAACCAAGTGTAAAGTATCCAAGTTTACTGTTATAAAATGGGAAATGAGGCTGCAAGGAAGAGGCTACAAAGGGGTGTAGACAGGTTTAAGTGACTGAGCAAGAGCAAATGGACTGTGGGAAAATAAGGTTTTGATCTTTGAATGGAAAAATAGAAACGCAGAACATTTTTTCAGTGGTGAGAGACTAAGGAATGTCAGTATTTATTGTGTCCTGAGTTTCCTTATACGTGAATCGCAGAAACATGCTGGCACAACATGCGATTTGGAAAGTAAATGTTATGTTAGTCCCTATTACAGAAAGAATGGGGTACAAGAATAAAGAAGTCTCACTGCAAACGTACAGGGCCTTGGTGAGACCAAACCTGGAACACTTGTGTATAGTTTTGGTGTCCTTACCTGAGGAAGATGCTCTAGCCTTGTGCCTTGTTTTATGATGCAGGATGACCAACACCAATGCTGTGGACTAACTTTAATAACACATTTTTATGACATGAACACAACTATAAAGTATCTGCAGCGTTACAATCTTCTCTAACATGTGCTATTGACCTGTAATCCCACGTAATACAGAGTGTGCCACATTATATCTAATACTGGAGTCCACAACCACAATCAATTATTATCATGACACCTTGGAGGGGGTGCAATAAAGGTCCACGAGACTAATTCCTGGAACGATGGGATAGATCTATTAGACTGGGCCTATAGAATTTAGAAAAAATGAGAGATGATCTCATTGAAACATGTGACATTCTTGAGGGACTTCCCCTGGCTGATGAGTCCAGAGCTAGCGGTGACAGCATTGGAAAATGGGGGGCATTTTGGACTGAGATGAGGAGAAATTTCTTCATTTAGGGGGATTGTGAATCTTTGGAATTCTCTACCCTAGAGGACTGTAGAAGCTCAGTTGATAGATGTATCCAAGACCGAGATTGATGTTTGGATGCTAATAAAATTAGAATATGGGAATATTGCGGGGAGTTCAGGTAAGACCAGCCCTTTCAAATTATTGGAGCTGGCTCGAAGTGCCGAATGGATAATTCCTGCTCCTGTTTCTTGTATTCTCATTTGCCTTCTGCTTGATTCAAGTATCTTGGAGAAGGACTAGAATGTTTACAACTGAGACATTTGGTGATTGCATCAAGCATTAATCTGAGAGGAGGCAATGGCCTAGTGGTATTATCACCAGACTAATAATCCAGAAACTCAGCTAATGTTTGGGGACCTGGGTTCGAATCCCACCACGGCAGATGGTGGAATTTGAATTCAATTTAAAAAAAACCTGGAATTAAGAATCTACTGATGACTGTGAAACCACTGTCAATTGTCGGAAAACCCACCTGGTTCACTAATGTACTTTAGGGAAGGAAATCTGCCATCCTTACCCGGTCTGGCTTACATGTGACTCCAGAGCCACAATAGTGTGGTTGGCAACTAGGGATGTGCAATAAATGTTGCCCAGTCAGCGACGCCCCTGTCCACAAATAATTTTTTTTAAAATTCTGTTTTGCCTATTAATATGACCATTGATCACCTTGTTTTAAGTAAAAATCAGCTATGAATCTTAGCAGACTGGTTCAGTCATTGTGAACTTTTGTGCAGATTTTGTTAAAATCCCTAAATATACTTCTCCTTTACTATTTCACAGATTAGTCCAAGAATAAAACTTGAATTGAAAAGCATTTGTTTTAATTTAATATTTTAGGTGAAACTGGTATCGGTAAATCAACGTTAATGGACACGTTGTTCAACACTAAATTTGAAAATGCACAAGCATCCCACACCGAACCTGGCGTCCGGTTAAAATCAAGCAGCTATGAACTGCAAGAGAGTAACGTCAGACTAAAGCTGACCATTGTAGATACAGTAGGATTTGGAGACCAGATAAACAAGGAAGATAGGTAAGTTTTTTTTTTAATTACAATTTTTATTGGAAATGCAGCATTAAAATTTTGTGTCATAGTTCAGTGATGGTGACACCCTTCCAGTGCCTTACTCTTAAATTCACAAACACACAATTATTATCATGACTGTCCTGATGAACAGTGGTTTCAAATCATCAGATGTTTACAAACCAAAACTTTCCACAGTTGTCACTAGATAGTAATCTGGAATGAAGCCAATAGTAGGACTCTTGTGTCCGGAACATTTCCCTTTTCTCACACTCTTCTCTGTCCCTGACTTTCAATTTACCCTTTCTCACTCTATTTTTTCTTTCTCTCTTTCTCTTTTTTTTTCTGTATTTCTCTCTTTTGCCTTCTTTGTTCCCTCTCTCATTAACCTTCCTCCCCTTTCACTATCCCCTGTGCTCTCTGCCTGTTTCTCTCTCGTGCCAACCTTCTCACACAATCCCCTCTTTCTCACTCACTATCCATCCTCTCTCAATTGCTTTCATAGAAACATAGAAAAATTACAGCACAAACAGGCCCTTCGGCCCCACAAGTTGTGCCGAACATATCCCTACCTTTTAGGCCTACCTATAACCCTCCATCCTATTAAGTCCCATGTACTCATCCAGGAGTCTCTTAAAAGACCCTATTGAGTTTGCCTCCACCACCACTGATGGCAGCCGATTCCACTTGCCCACCACCCTCTGTGTGAAAAACTTCCCCCTAACATTTCCCCTGTACCTACCCCCCAGCACCTTAAACCTGTGTCCTTTCGTAGCAGCCATTTCCACCCTGGGAAAAAGCCTCTGAGAGTCCACCCGATCTATGCCTCTCAACATCTTATATACCTCTATTAGGTCTCCTCTCATCCTATCCTCATAAGGCATGCCACTCAATCCAGGCAACATCCTTGTAAATCTCCTCTGCACCCTCTCAATCATTTCCACATCCTTCCTGTAATGAGGCAACCAGAACTGAGCACAGTACTCCAAGTGGGGTCTGACGAGGGTCTTATATAGCTGCATCATTATCCCCAGACTCCTAAACTCAATCCCTCGATTGATAAAGGCCAGCATACCATACGCCTTCTTAACCACCTCCTCCACCTGCGGGGCCGATTTTAGAGTCCTATGGACCCGGACCCCAAGGTCCTTCTGATCCTCTACCGTACTAAGTCTTTCCCTTTATATTGTACCCCATCATCCCATTTGACCTGCCAAAATGGACCACTACGCATTTATCCGGTTGAAGTCCATCTGCCACTTCTCCGCCCAGTCTTGCATCCTCTAACTTCTGACATCCCTCCAGACTATCCACAACCCCATCAACCTTCGTGTCGTCGGCAAACTTACCAACCAATCCCTCCACTTCCTCATCCAGGTCATTTATGAAAATGACAAACAGCAAGGGTCCCAGAACAGATCCCTGGGGCACACCACTGCTGACCGACCTCCATTTAGAAAAAGACCCATCTAAACACACTCTCTGCCTCCTTTGGGCAAGCCAGTTCTGGATCCACAGGGCAAAAGCACCTTGGATCCCATGCCCTCTCACTTTTTCTGGAAGCCTTGCATATAGGGGACCTTGCTAAAATCCATATAAACTCCATATAAAATAATATGGAAAGATTAACAGACAACACATGGTTAAACTAGTGAAAGGTAAGGTTACGTCTGACATCTGGAGACAGAGTCTGGTCACTCGTTGGGAATTCCAAGCAGAATGACAGAGATGAAGTTCATATAACCCCAGAACCACAGAATCACTGCAGTGCAGAAAGAGGCCGTTCAGCCCACTGAGTCTGCACCGATGCTTCAAAAGAGCATCCCACCCATATGGAGACATAGACACAGAGATAGTGATAGAGATAGAAGGAGAGAAATGGCTAGAGAGAGAGACAGTCAGAAACAAAGACAGAAACAGAGACACTTTCCTCTCTCTCTCTTGCACTCTGACTATTCCCCATCTCTGTTTCTATTATCTCTACCTCTCTTGCTATCTCCCACCATCCCTCTTTATCTCATTATCCTTTTCTCTCACTACCTATCCTGTCTCTCTTGTTAACCCCATTCACTTGCTATTCACTTCCTTGTCATTCACTATCCCATCTCTCTCACTTGCCTTTCTCCTCCTCTCGCTCACTTGTCCTCTCTCTTGCTGATGGCCCCTCGCCGGCGGAACCCCCCACCCACCCAGCCTCACTGGCGGTTCCCCATCTCTCAATTGCTCCAATCAAGCTGGGTTTTAGCTTTTTTTCTAAATAAAAGCCGCAGACTGTTTCTTCAATTTGACTCAAGCCAGTTTATATGTTTAATTTGGTTAATTATCCAGTTAATGCCCATATTTTACTTCATGAATTTTTTCATATGCTTCTAAATAATGTGGCCGTTGTTTGCATTCCAGCTACAAGCCGATTGTTGAATACATTGATGCACAGTTTGAAGCCTACCTCCAGGAAGAATTGAAAATCAGGCGTTCCTTCTACAATTATCCTGACTCTCGAATTCACGCTTGTCTGTACTTCATTGCACCCACAGGACACTCCCTGAAATCCCTTGATCTCGTTACCATGAAAAAATTAGATAGCAAGGTAATTGACTATTGTTCCCTCTTAACAATGTGGGATTGTCAAATCTCTAAACAAGATGCTGATTGCACTTCTGAATGTATGTATGGGCAATTGTTTACATTTTTTAAGTCACTGTTAAACTGATCTCTTTGACCACATTTCCTAGCTTGTTCCTGTTGCTTTTTAGAGGTTAATACAGGGCATTCAGCATACCTGTTTTAAACCAGTAACCAGAAAACTGTCTTTGGGGCTACAATTTCATAGATCATAGAATCCCTGCAGTGCAGAAGAGGCCATTCGACCCATCGAGTCTGCACTGACTCTGATAGAGTATCTTGCCAAGGCTCTCTCCCCGCCCTATCCCTATGACCTCACACATTTATCAAGGCTAATCCATCTAACCTACACATCTTTGGACACTAAGGGGAAATTTGGCATGGCCGATCCACCTAATCTGCACATCTTTGGACTATGGGAGGAAACTGGGGCACCCGGAGGAAACCCACGCAGACACAGGGAGAAGGTGCAAACTCCACACAGACAGTAACCCAAGGCCAGAATTGAACCAGGGTCCTTGATGCTGTGAGGTAGCAGTGCTGACCACTGTGCCGCCCCATGCCAGTCCCAATCCTGCCTTTTCCTGCTGGCTGATCTCTCATTGATTACAATGAGTTCTTCCACATCTGCGGCTGACTACAGAGAACAATTCCTGTATCCTGCATCAGGGCAAACATTGAAACCCGTGGAAAATGAGGTCTCAGTTTGCCAGTGGAATTGCTGCCGTGCCTGCTGATGGAGCCAGTGCCGCATTTTTAACACCATTCCTGTGGGGAAATCAGTTCCGAATTGCATTTCAACTTCTGACGCGGTTTGCAGGAACCAATTGTGTTGCATGTACGAGAACTGCCTGTCGTCCATTTGCTCCACTTTATCATATGAATAAATATTTAGCACAAGGAATGTAAACTGCATCCAGGGCACTTTGGTCCATTTTAGAGTACTTTCTAAAAAGGATGTATGCAGGCGTTAAATATTTATGTGTATTTATTATCAGCTGCTCATCTGCTGAAAACCTCTCCTGTGCCTTAGTTACTGCTGGGTTAACCATTCCAATACTCTCCTAACCATCTTCACTATCCTACTTTTCCCAAATGTGAGCCAAAATTCTGCTGCCTGTATCCTAATTCATACCAATTCTGGTCAGCCATCACCCCTTGCTGACCTACATTGTCGGAGTCTGGCAATGTCTCCATTTTAAACTTCTCGTCCGTGTTTCCAAAGCTCCCTTGACCTTGTTCCTTTCTCTGTAATCTCCAACAGCCCCCTTGAGTTATCTGCTTTTCTTCAAATCTGGTCTCCATTGCTTCCCCAATTTAATTAGTTCATCATTGGTAACCAAAGTGTCAGCTGCCTTGGTCCTAAACCCTGGTATTCCTTCTGCAAACATTTCCACCTCTTCTCTCTTCTTTAAAACCTCCCTCTTTGACCTAAGCTTTTAGTCATTAGTTTGAATATCATCTGATGTGCCTCATTGCCATGTTGTCAAATTTTGTTTGATAATGAGCATGTTGGGATCATTTACTGCCATATAAATCTAAGTTGAGTTTCTTCTCAGAAAGCGTTGCGTTTACGTTACAGATATGATTCAGTGAGCCATTGTAGAAATCCTTGCCGGAACTATTTGTTTCCAACTCCAATAGCAACAGAATTCAGCATCTTTACTGTTCCTCAATGATGGCTTTTTGAAAAAAAAAGTTTTGTTTCATGTTATCTATATTCAGAGTTCTTGTCATCGTGATAGAAGCTGTAGCCTCTCCTACATCATTAGTAAGAACTTTGCAACTCTCTGCAGACTGTCAAACAAGAACAGGTTAAGAGAAAGGGTGCTACAGATCTGTGCCATTGTGCCAGCTGATTGGAAGTCCAGTAGAACTTTCCAAAGCCTCATACCTCCACTCCTCATTGCTGCTTGTTGACTCTGTCATTTTGCATGATTGACCTGGGTTGGTATCTCCTGTCACTCCTCCTGTTGGTTGGACCCCAGTGTGTGCAGCCTAATAATGGTGAGATTATAATCTTTTCAGCATATTTCACATCAGTAGGAGAAAATCACCTATACTTCTAAATCTTTGATTTCTTACTTGAGCTTCATATAAATCTCCAAGGTCCTTCACCCACTCAACCCACTCTGATCTTTCAATGCTGACCAATTGGACATTTCACCAGCTCCTACTACCCATATTATAGAAACATGGGAAGCACAGAAGAAGGCAATTTGGCCCCTCGTGCATGCGGGCTCTCCATAAGAGCAATTTGACTAGTCTCATTCCACTACCCTGCCCCCCCATAGGACTATAAATCTTTTTTCATCAGATGCGTCCATCCAATTCCCTTGTGAAAACCGTAAGTGAATTTGGCTTCCACCAAATTCTCAGGCAGTACATTCCAGATCCTAACCAGCCTCTGTGTTTTCAAAAGAGATGTTTCCTCTAAAACTGGGAGCTTGAATTCCTCCAGTGAGAACACCTCCTGTGCACACACATGCATATGTAGTTGTCTGGGATAAAGCGGCTAAGAAGACATATGATATACTTGCCTTTATTAGCCAAGGCGTAGAATTTAAGAGCGGGGAGGTTATGCTGAAACTATATAAAATGTTGGTTAGGCCACAGCTAGCGTACTGTGTGCAGTTCTGGAATCCACATCATAGGAGGGATGTGATTGCACTGGAAAGGGTGCAGAACAGATTTACCAGGATGTTGCCTGGGCTGGAGAGTTTTAGTTATCAAGAGAGATTGGATAGACTGGGGTTGTTTTCCTTGGAGCAGAGGAGACTGAGGGGAGACATTATTGCAAAGTATACAATTATAAGGGGCAGCTTTTTTGATTAAATAAAAGCAGGGAGGACAGTAGCACCCCGGTGCATTCACCATGGCAACATTTTGACCAATCAGATCTGACTTTTTAACCAACTGTAAAGTTGTTGTTCCCTCTGAAATTTGGCATTTTGCATCTGTCTGAGTGTAGGATGAAAAGCTTTGACAGCATGTCTCTCTTGTTTCCAGCAATACTTGGGTTCGATAATGTCAAGTGACTATTTATTTTAGCTTCCTTCCTGTTAGTATTGCCTCCGGGCCAAAGATTGTCAAGTCACATGGACCAGTATTTTTTCTTAGCAAACAATTACACTTAATTGATTTACAATTGATGCAAATTCTTAAGTCCTTTTCTGACACCAGATTGCTGAGATATTACAGATTTTCCTTGCTGTACCATTTTCCGCATCATGCATGGCCCTTGTTGCTGGAATGCTCTTCCTAATGCTTCTGTATTCTTCCAATCCTTTTAGTTCCTCCCTGTGATCAGTTAGTCTTCTCCTTCTGTTTGACGTGCTGTTTATGAGCAACTTGTTCCACCTTTCATCTTCCTCCACAAGAAGGTTTTATTTGCTTTGATGTGGTGTGGATGAAAAATCTTTCACATGTGGTAAACTGCACACAATTGTCCATGAGTGGAAACATATCAGTTAGCTCTCTAGAGAGGCTGGTGCTCAAAAGATAATCACAAAATGGGGCTACCCTTGCGTTTGCACTTGTTAATTAGAGTTGTTTTCTGGACCTACAAAATTCAAATAAGGTAGTTTTTAAGACGTTTGCTCAGAGTGATGGGGTAATTCATTTCCTGCTGCAGATCCCATGCTGTTTTGATTTCCTTAGCATGCTTCCTCTTCATTCCTTGCAAGTGTTGTTGAAAAGGATGCAGACACTAGTGTTTTCTATTATAACTACTTAAAAGGAAGTAGCATTTTTTTATGGGAGTATTGTTTAGTGCAATATTTATCTGTCCAGAATGAAAGATTGTTTCCTAGAAGCTTGTATTGTTTGAAATGTGTCAAACAAATTAGTTTACTCTTTATATATCGCATGTCACAAACAGCTCCCAAACCTGGTTACTCCACAGTTTGAGCTGACTGGAAGCTGGGCACTAGCTGGTTCTTTTGTGGCTTGACCTGCAATGCTGGCAATTGAACTGCAAATTTCGGAGCAATGCTCGTGTGGGTTCAGGGGAAAGATGTTTCTTTTGGTGAAAATTAGGAGTTAATTCAGTGGGGAAAGAAGGATGAAGTGGCAAATCCATCAATCCCGCTCTTGAATCGATGAAAATAGTGAATTTAGCATGTTCAGAATAGTCAAGATATTACTGTTTGGGTGTGATGTCACTCGAACTGAAAGTATCATTCTTGTTGGTGTAACAGTAGCTAATCCCAAAACATGAATCTGCAATGATAGAAACAAAATTGCAGAATTATTAGGCATTTGTCACCTCCTTCAGAAATGATTTTTTTTCGAGAAGTCACTGGATGCTTACAGTATATTGTTGGACCTTCAAGGACTGCTGGGTTCAAAAACGATCGGCACTTTCTTTTGTCATAGAGTCATAGAGCTTGACAGCATAGAAAGAGGTTCTTCGGCCCATCACCTTTTTATTCTTAATCCGATTTTCCAGCGCTTGGTCCGTAGCCACCATTTCAAGTGCTCATCTAAATGCTTCTTAAATGTTATTAGGGTTCCCGTCTCTACCACCTTTTCAGGCAATGAGTTCCAGATTCCCATTAACCTCTGGCTGGAAAAACATTTCCTCAAATCCCCTTTAAATCTCTGGCCCATGACCTTAAATCTATGTCCCCTGGTTATTGACTCCTTTACTAAGGGGAAAGATTCGTCCGTATCTCTGTCCCTCATAATTTTGTACATCTCAATCGGGTCCCCCTCGGCCTTCTCTGCTCCAAGGAAAACAGCCCCAGCCTAACCAGCCTCGTGACGGATTTTCACATCAACTTCATTGCAGTGTTAATGTAAGCCTACTTGTGACACCAACAATTAAACTCTCTTCATAGCTGAAACACTCCAGTCCAGCCAACATCCTGGTGAATCTCCTCTGCACCATCTCTAGTGCAATCACATCCTTCCTACAGTGTGTCTGTTAGGTAGGGAGAACGTTTTATTCTATGCTTTTCCCTCCACGTGCTGGGGTGAAGTTCCAGGATCACTAACTGTCTTCAATTTAACTCTCCCACATGCCCATTTTTTATGTGTGAAACTGTTTGATCTTTTGTGGGAAGGGTCCTGGCATTGTGACTGAACTCAACCCATTCAAAATCAGTGTTGCTTGGTTTGATGCAATACAGATCAAGAGCAAATGTCAAATTTCGGAAGTATTTTTGAAACTGCAAGATTCTATGCATGCTCAAGAATTTGGAAAAGTAAACATGCTATAGTGTCAAATTCTCATAGATTAATTATGGTAACTGAATAGGTAAACTTTGGGTGGCAATGTCTTGGAGATTATTTCAAGATCCTGTAAAAATACTTCAATATATAGGATTCAGTGGAGAGGAATAAAGACTATCCCAACTCGGAGGCAGTGAGCAACTGGTCAGAAAACCAAAGTAGGTGGTTTAAGAGTCCTTTAAATATTTTTGGATTAAGATCTATTCACCATTTGTGAACATCTTTGAAATGAGTAAAGACACTATTGAGGGAAAAAACAAAAACGTAGGAACCTTGTCTTCTTGAGGACTGGCTGACTGAGCAGAAACTGGAGGGGGGCGGGGAGGCGGGAAGGAGTTTGGGAGCTTCCTGCTCTTTTTGTCCACGTTGTCTGCCAGCCATAGATCACAGGGCTCCAGATTCAAGTCCCGCTCCAGAGCTTGAACACAAAAATCAAGGCTGACGATGTGCAGTACTGAGGGAGTGCTGCACTGTTGGAGGAGCTGTCTTTCAGATGGTACATTAAACCCAGGTTCCATCTATCTGTTTTGGTGGATGTATAAGATCCCATGATGTTTCAAAAGAGCTAGGGTGTCCTAGCTGCTGTTTTATTCCTCAATCAACATCACAAAAATCGATTATCTGGTCATTATCACAGTGTGCTTATGGGAGTTTGCTGACAAATCAGTTGCGTATAAAGTGTCCGGTGGTCATGAAAAGCGTAATACAAGTCTTCCTTTTTTATTAGATGTTGCATTTACTAGCTCAGCTAACATGGAGTTGTTGGTACAGATGGATCAAGAAGGGTACAGTGGATAGCTTTATTTTTCTACTGAGTCACAAGGAAGAGATTCCAGTCAATGGTTTTAAAATGTTAAAATTAAGCCTTCCTGCTGACTACAAGAAATTTATATTCCTGGAATTTTCTGTGTGTTCAGAAAGTTGTACTTTTCTGTCTGGGGCGATCCACGAATTCTTAAACTTTTTCTTGATTCTGAAAATTCATACTCTGAAATTTCCTACTCTGCATGAAAGACATGACTTTTTAATTGCATACTTGGTCAGACCAGTGGAAATAAAGATACCCTCATTGGCATTGCCTTGCATGCAAGCTGTAGCCATTTGTTCATCGTTGAGCGGCACAGTGGTTAGAACTGCTGCCTCACAGCGCCTGGGACTCGGGTTTGATTCCTGGTTTGGTCACATGTCTGCGTGGGTTTCCTCCGGGTGAACATAGAACAGTACAGCACAGAACAGGCCCTTCGGCCCACGATGTTGTGCCGAGCTTTATCTGAAACCAAGATCAAGCTATCCCACTCCCTATCATCCTGGTGTGCTCCATGTGCCTATCCAATAACCGCTTACGGGTGCTCCGGTTTCCTCCCACAGTCCAAAGATGTGGGAGGAAACCCACAGGTTAGGTTGATTAGACATGATAAATTACCCCCTTAGTATCAGGTGATTAGCAGGGTGAATGCATGGGGTTATGGGATAGGGCCTGTTGGGATTGTTGCTGGTGCAGGCTTGATGGACTGAATGGCCTCCTTCTGCAATGTAGGGATTCTAAGATTGTTCCCACCAAGTTTCAGCTTCACACTCTGACTCCAGTTCTTTCCTGTTTTTTCAGGTGGCATGGTATGTTTAGTAAGAAGTCTCACAACACCAGGTTATAGTCCAACAGGTTTATTTGGTAGCAAATACCATAAGCTTTCGGAGCACCGCTCCTTCGTTAGATGGAGTGGATATCTGCTCTCATCTCCACATCATGGCATGTTTACACATGGGCTTGTATTGCCCCCGGCTTCACCCGCTGAGCCATTTTTCAGCGAGCTAGGCAGTAAGAATCAAAAGATTATTTGTGCAATCAAAGCCAAATGTGATCCTGCTGTTGTCTGGCATCTCAAAAGTCATCTGTAGTCTGTGACTAAAGTCCAGCAACATTCTGGTGAATACTAGCGCCTCTACTACTGTCCCAGCTGAGACTGACGAACTCAATACTGGAGGAGAATAAAACAAGAGACCTTTCTTGGGCTTAGGGGTGGAAGTTGTTTTAAGGGAACCAGATCAACTGTACACTATAGTAAATGAAACAGTTGAATGCCTCTCAGTTTTTCCGCTTATGGATAGTTACTCACAGGATTACGGGCAGCACGGTAGCACGGTGGTTAGCACTGCTGCTTCACAGCTCCAGGGACCTGGGTTCGATTCCCGGCTTGGGTCACTGTCTGTGTGGAGTTTGCACATTCTCCTCATGTCTGCGTGGGTTTCCTCCGGGTGCTCCGGTTTCCTCCCACAGTCCAAAGATGTGCGGGTTAGGTTGATTGGCCATGCTAAAATTGCCCCTTAGTGTCCTGGGATGCGTAGATTAGAGGGATTAGCGGGTAAAATATGTAGGGATATGGGGGTAGGGCCTGGGTGGGATTGTGGTCAGTGCAGACTCGATGGGCCGAATGGCCTCTTTCTGTACTGTAGGGTTTCTATGATTTCTAGGATTAAATAACCTTGCCTGAGCATACACAACATGGGAAAAATCTTCTGGAGCTGTGCAGAGAGAAAAACAAAAAAGAAACAAACACTGAACCATATATAGATGAAGAAAGATTGGTCAAAATGTCTTTTTTTTTGCAAAACATTTGAAGTTGGAATGTGAAAGTGGGGACAGTTCCAGGCATTGTAACCGAGCTATCTCAGTTCAACAGATGGAGCAATGAAGCAGACCAAGTTCCAAGGATTGAGAATTGGACAAGATTGCAGAGATGTTGTGGAGAAAGTCAAAAGAATGGACTAGGGTTCAAGATGTGGGGACAAGATTTGGGGATGCAAGGATGGACCAAAAGTAGATGTCTCTGACTGGGCGGTGGCCAAGTATAATTTAACTTTGGACAGGATGCAGGCTGTCAAATTTTGAACAACTTTGAGATTAATTGGTTATTCATCTCATTGCTATTTGTGGAACGTTGTGGTTTTGTGGACAAATGATTGAATGCCAGTTAACTGCGCTCTGAGAACAATGTGGGAGGTGCTGTCTAAATGCAAGTTACTTGTTGACAGGCAGCGGAGTGGAGAAACCAGAGTAATTTCAAGTTGTGCATTACAGTTAAACAATCCCTTGTATTGTTTGCTAGTCTCCAGCTAGCAATGGAAACTTTGGTGATATTCCTATTGCAGGCAGGCAGTGGTGTCACAGCAAGACTTTAATCTCACACAACTATACTTGGCCAGTGAAGGTTAAATGTCATGAGACATGGTTGTTGATGTTCTGCCACTGTAATATTAAAATCGACCTTTGAAATCTTCTCCACATCAGGATTCAAGATAAATCATGCCTCAATCCCCTCCAGCTCGCATACTAAAGTTTAGTTTATTTATTAGTGTCATAAGTAGGCTTACATTAATACAGCAATTAAGTTACTGTGAAAACCCCCTAATTGCCACACTCTGGCGCCTGTTCGAGTACTGAGGGAGAATTTAGCATGACCAATGCACCTAACCAGCACGTCTTTCGGACCATGGGAGGAAACCAGAGCACCCGGAGGAAACCCACGCAGACACGGGAAGAACGTGCAGACGCCTCACAGACAGTGACCCAAGCTGGGAATTGAGCTGGGAATTGAACCCGGGTCCCTGGCGCTGTGTCACCATGCCACCCTATCCCTGCACGCTAGTTTGAAGATGTCTGATATACCAGCATCTTTCCAACTGATCACGTTTCTTACCTGGAATTTCATCTACTGTTGCATAACACTCATCCAAACAAAATACTTTATATGCAGGCACTTTTATTTCCAGTCAGCACTTTATTTTCGGAACTTCCTTCACCATTATAAGAGTATTTTTCCTTTATTCTTTCATGGAATGTGGGCATTGCTTGACAAGACCAACATTTGTTGCCTATCCCTAATTGCTGTTGGATTCAGTGATTTGCTGTGCCATTTCAGAGGGCAATTAAGAATCAGGCACATTAATGTGGACCTGGAGTTGCATATAGACTGGACCAGGTAAGGCTGGCAGATTTCCTTCCCTAAAGGACATTGGTGAACCAGCTGGGTGTTCAGAATAATCGCGATAGTTTAATGGTTGCCATTACTGAGTCTGGTTTTCAGTTCCAGACTTTTTATTAATTTAAGTTAAATTCCACCAGCTGCCATGGTGAGATTTGAACCTGTGCTCCCAGAGGATGAGCCTGGGCATCTGGGTTACTAGTCTAGTGACATTACCACGACGCTACCGTCTCCCCGAACATTAGAAGTTAATGGTATTTGAGGAATCCAAATGGGTTTTTCACATTTTTGTCAACATTTGGCAAAAGTAATTCGAATGGAGTGAAAAATTTGGATAAGGAAAAGAAAAATTAATTTCATAAGCAATCGAGACAAGTTCCATGAAGAATATTTTTCTACTTCTGCAATATGAACAATTCATTATCTTTGTAAGAAATAGGAGCAGGAGTGTGGATAGATGACCTCTTGTATCTACTCAGCCATTTGATGAGATCATGTTTATAGTCCTAAGGCAGCTCCACCTTCCTGACTTATCCCCAACATCTTTTGATTTTGTTTGTGTCTAGATGTTTTGATCTCTGACCTGAATGCATTTATTGATAGAACACCATAGCCCTCAGGGGTAGAGAATCCAAATGCTTACAACCCTTGTGAAAACATTTCTCCTGATCTCAGTGCTGAATGGCCAACCCCTTGATCCTGAGACTATGGCCCCTAGTTCTAGGCTCTCTAACCAGGGGTAGTACCCTCCTAGCTCCTATCCTGTCTGGGCCTCTTTCTAAAAAAAAATATAATTTCAATCAGATCACTTCTCATTCTTCCAATTGCTGGGGAATGTTGGCCCGTTACCTTTATAGTAGTGAAATTCCTCATTGTTATAAGTTGAAGTTTTTGTGAATTTGGAAACTGTTCTCTGTAGAAACTGTGATGCAACCTGAAGCTTGAGAATGAGCCCCAACTATGTGCCTTATACGTGATTAATACTTTATATTGACAACACTAGGAATGCAATTTACAAATAAATTGCAGATAAACATTATTTTGTACAGTGTGTTCTAATATCTTGCATTCATCAGAAATGTTTGATATTCATCTTGTTTCTCCTTCTGACATCATATTCTTTCATAAACTGCCCTGGAATGAGATGACCCCAACCCCTTGATGTGGTTTAGATAATCATAGCTAACTAATTTCATTGTCTATAGTGATTATCGACCTAGATAATTTAAAATGAATGATTCCATGGGGCTTTGTAGTTGTCATACAAGCACAGAAGTTCCATCATTAACCACTGGCGACATGGCACAGTGGTTAGAACTGCCGCCTCACAGCGCCAGAGACCCAGATTTGATTCCCGGCTTGGGTCACTGCCTGTTCTCCATGTGTCTGCGTGGGTTTCCTCCGGGTGCTCTGATTTCCTCCCACAGTCCAAAGATGTGCAGGTTAGATGGATTGGCCATGCTAAATTGCCCCTTAGTGCCCAAAGATGTGTAGGTAAAGTGGATTAGCTTTGGTAAATGTGTGGGGATTGGATGGAGTGGAGGGCCTGGGTGGGATGCTCTTTTGGAGAGTTGGTGCAGACTCGATGGACCAGAAGTTCTCTTTCTGCACTGTAGGGATTCAATGGTTCTTTCATGGCAGCAATAAGATTGCTGAAATAGGAGGGAATTGGTGGTGGAGGGTGAGGCAGGGAGCTTAAGAACATAAGAAAAAAGAGCAGGAGTAGACCATAAGGTCCCTTGAGCCAGCAGCACCATTCAGTAATATGATAGCTGACCTGCGTCGACTGCACTTTCCCATCCGCTTGCTATTTCCCTTAATTCCCAGAGACTGAAAACCTTGCTTTATCAATCTGGGTGTTGACATGCGCAAGAGAGAATATGAGTGACCCATCCATTGCAATGCCACTGATCATTGTCAGAAATGTGACTCCATTTTAATTTAATTATTCATCTGCACTTCGTACTCATTAGGTTGTATGTTTTTATTTTAAAAAACTTCACGCATAACTTTATTATTTGGTAGAATTCAGGATGTGGCCTTTGACCAAACAAAGCAAACAAGAGCTGATGTATTTTTATTTTTTTACAGGTGAATATAATCCCCATCATTGCCAAAGCAGACACAGTATCCAAGAGTGAACTACATAAATTCAAGATCAAAATCATGAGTGAATTAGTCAGTAACGGCGTGCAGATTTACCAATTCCCAACGGATGATGAAACTGTTGCTGAGATCAATTCAACAATGAATGTAGGTTGTAATTACTTGTGGAATATATTTTCTTTTTAACATTTAAATTACTTGATTTTCTTGCCATCTAATTTGTAATGCAAAATGACAAAGTTGCTGTCTTGATATTACTTTTCAAATATTACCCTCTTTCCTCCCCCACCCAATGTATGTTTTAATTTTGTGCATCTCAATGCTTTTTTAATTTAACCAAACCTTCTTGAAATCTGATTAGAATAAATGCATTATGCTTGAAGGTTGTAATCTATATTATCACTGTAATTTCTAAGTGGGAAGATTTGGACAGGTACATGAATAAGAAATGTTTCGAGGGATATGAGCCAAACGCAGGCAGTTGGGACTAGTTCAGTTTAGGAAACATGGACGAGCTGGGCCGAAGGGCCAGTTTCCATGCTGTATATCTCTATGACTCTATGTCTTGCTCCATTGGGATGGATTGCCTTAGGACAAGCAGTCCTATCAACCCTGTAAAATCCTTAGTAACATCTGGGAGCTTGTGCCAAAATTGGCAATGCCACAAACTAGTCAAGCTACAGCCTGACGTAGCCATATTCACGGAATCATACCTTACAAACAATGTCCCAGACACTACCATCACCATCCCTTGATATGCCTTGTCCCACTGGCAGGACAGATTGGCCAGAGAACTAACCAGAGAAAGTGGCACAGTGGTATACAGTTGGGAGGGAGTGCCTTGGGAGTCCTCACCATTGACTCCCAGATGTCATGAATTCCCAGATGTCATGGGCAAGGAAACTTCCTGCTGATTACCATGTACAGCATTCCCTGCCCCTTTTCAGTTGATGAACTGGTACTCTTCCATGTTGAACACCAATTTGAAGAAATACTGAGGGTGGCAAGAGCACAGAATGTACTCTGGGTGGGAAAAGTGACTCGGTAGCAAGCTACAACGCAGGGCTATTTATGTGCCAAGCAGCAAGTGATAGACAGAACTAAGCGATCCCACAACCAATGGATTAGATTTAACCTCTGCAGTCCTGCCAGATCCAGTTGTGAATGATGGTGGACGATTAAACGATTACCTGGAGGAGGCGACATCCCTTAAGAATGGGGGAGCCAGCATTTCGTTGCAAAAGACGAAGTTGAAGCATTTGCAACCATCTTCAGCCAGAAATGCCAGGTGGATGGTCCATTTAGGCCTCTTTTGGAGGTTACCACCTTGCCTACAGCAAGTTTGATTCACTCCAAGTGATAACAAGAAACAGTTGGATTTGTCCTGCTTGAACACTTGTGCTCCAGAACTTGTGCACCCCTGGCAGAGCTGTTCCAGTACAGCCACAACACTGGCATTTACCTGGCAATGTGGAAAACTGTCCATGTATGTCCTTTATACAAAAAGCAGGACAAATCCAATTCTGGCAATTACAGCTCCATCAGTTTACACTCTTATCATCAAGCAAAGTGGCGGAAGGTGTCATTAACAGTGCTTTCAAGCACACTTACTCAGCAATAATCTTCTCATTGACACTCAGTTTGGGTTCTGCCAGGGCCCCTTAACTTCTGACCTCATTACAGCCTTGGACAAACATGGACAAAAGAGCTGAACTCGAGTGTGGTGAGAGTGAACATGCTTGACAATGACGCAGCATTTGGCAGTGTGGCATTGATGAGCCTGAGCAAAGCTGGAGTTAATGCGAATCTGGGGGAAAATTCTACTAGTTAGAGTCATACCTAGCACAAAAAGAGATGGTTCTGGTTAGAATCCCTACACTGCAGAAGACAAGAAAGCATCTATTCACATCCCCTTGACATTCAGTGGTATTACCATCACTGAATCTCACACTATCAACGTCCCAGGGGTAACCATTGACCAGAAACTGAACTGAATAACTACTATGGCTACAATAGCAGGTCAGAGATTTGGAGTTCTTTGGCAAGACTCCCCAAAGTCTGTCCACAATCTGCAAAGCACAAGTCAGGAGTGTGATGGAGTCCTCTCCACTTGCCTGGAAAAGTACAGCTCCAACAACACGCAAGAAGCTCAACACCATCCAAAACAAAGGAGTCCACTTGATTGGCACCCAACTCCCCACCAATGACATACAGTGGCAGGAACTTGTACCATCTATGAGATGTATTTGTGGCAATTCACTGACATTCCTTCAACAGCACCTTCCAAACCTGAAACCTCCACCACCATCTAGAAGGACAAGGGCAACTGGTGCATGGGAACACCCCCTACTCTATCACGGTTCCTTAACTGCCTCTGAATATAAATCCTGGAACTCCCTTCCTAATAGTACTGTGGTTCAATAAAGGGAAGCTCAGCACTACCACCTTGAGGGATGGGCAATAATTGCTAGCTAAGCCAATTATCCACATCCCATGAAAGAATAGATAAAAATAAATTTCAAAATTAGGCATTGTAGTTTTGTCCTTTTTGGATTTTGTACTTGCAAAGCGAATCGTTGTCAAAAAAGTATTTGCATAGTAACGGAGTGTATTGGTCCCTTTTTGCCCTGTCGCAGATTGACGCAGGAAGAACTTATTTCTTTTTTTTCCCCTTTCTCTGCAGGGCCATCTTCCATTTGCTGTTGTTGGCAGCACTGAAGAAATAAAGATTGGCAATAAAATGGCGAAAGCTCGGCAGTATCCCTGGGGAATTGTACAGGGTATGATTGAGTAGGAAGATGCATCTTTTAAAAAATAAAATCTGGCTTCCCTGTGTTTCATGTGCTCAGTGACAGAAAGAGCAATTGCAAAATTGCCAAACATATTTCTTTGCGATAATTGATTGAATTAAAGTGCTCTCTATCAAACTTTTGAATTTTGTTAATCGATCAGCCATCATGCGCAGCAATGAACAGATGTAATTGATGCATTGTGCTTTTAGAATAGATTTGTTATTAAAGTAAACAATTGCAGGATATGGTGGAAGAGATTGGCTGCAGCCTATTGGAAGACCGCTGTACAGTGTTAGTTGGATCACAATCAGTTACCACATATTGCTGCTGAATGCAGGTGTTGACTTGGGCGTCTAATTACACCAGGGAAAGTAGTCACCAAGCTGTGGGTCAGGCTCCCCAAGAGTATCTTGTTGCATTTCACAGGAAAATTATTTTGGGGGGGGGGGGTAAAAAAACTCCTGGAAGCAAAGAGCTTTTTTCCATTCTAGGAAAGCTTTTATATCTGAAGATGTTAAATTTTTGATTTGTTTGTGTTTGAGCTTTTTGAATGATGTAAAATAGTATTTAAAGCCATTCTTCTTGGGGGGACAGTTAGCTTTGTTGGCTGGACTGGTAGTCAGTGAGGCAGTGTGACACCAACAGCAAGGGTTCAATTCCCACACCGGCTGAAGTTATTCATAAAAGCCCATCTTCCCAAGCTGGCCCTCGCCTGAGGTATGGTGGAATCGCCCCAGTCAGCTCTCCCCTTTGAGGGAGAGGGCAGCATATGGTCATCTGGGACTATGGCGACTTTACCCTTTATTCCTTTATTCTTCTTCACGTGCATCAGAACTTGTGATATTCCATGAGATGATCTGAAACCGAATATAATGCACCCTGCACACAACAGATATACTTACATTTAACACAAATTTCATATAAGCAGTACATCTCAAAGGCCTGTGAAATCGTATAGAATCCAGTATTTGCCTCTATCTTACGGGGTTCATACCAAATTGGATTCAAGCACTGAGCTAATGTTTTGGATCTGGATGACCCTTCATCAGAACTCTGACGAAGGGCCAGCCAGACTCAAAACATTAGCTCTACTCTCCAGAGATGCTGTCAGACCTGCTGAGATTTTCCAGCATTTTCTGTTCGTTTCAGATTCCAGCATCCACAGTAATTTGCTTCTATTTATTATAGCACTGAACTGAGAAACAGTGAACTAAATTATAGTGCTGAGATGCTTTGTGCTGAGTAATAAGTCTACAGAGTAGGAGGTGAATAACATCCAAATGATCAACTTTAGATTCGGGTGAGTTAAGCACAGTGGTACTGGTGAAACAATCCTGACCATCTTCCAGCATCAGAAACAAGCCTGAAAAAGAATGTGCAGGGATGCTAGCAAATAATTGTTGAATTCTTTTCAGAATAAAATGCAACAGTGAAACATTAGGATTTTAAAAATTTCCCTTGTAAAGCAACATAGGGAGAGAGCTGGTTTGTTTGGGCCTAATTATGGAAATCTTTTAAGTAATTTTATGTGGAAAAGATTGAAAGGATGCAGAGGCGATTTGCAGGGATGTTGCCTGGATTGAGTGGCATGCCTTATGAGGATAGGCTGAGGGAGCTCGGTCTTTTCTCCTTGGAGAGACGTAGGATGAGAGGAGACCTAATAGAGGTATATAAGATGTTGAGAGGCGTAGATCGGGTGGACTCTCAGAGGCTTTTTCCCAGGGTGGAAATGGCTGCTACGAGAGGACACAGGTTTAAGGTGCTGGGGGGTAGGTACAGGGGAAATGTTAGGGGGAAGTTTTTCACACAGAGGGTGGTGGGCGAGTGGAATCGGCTGCCGTCAGTGGTGGTGGAGGTAAACTCGATAGGGTCTTTTAAGAGACTCCTGGATGAGTACATGGGACTTAATAGGATGGAGGGTTATAGGTAGGCCTAGAAGGTAGGGATATGTTCGGCACAACTTGTGGGGCCGAAGGGCCTGTTTTGTGCTGTAGTTTTTCTATGTTTCTAATACTTTGTATAACGTATTACTTGTATACGTCAGTAGCTGCAGTACCTTGTGTAATTTGAGACTGGGTGTCATCAGTTGCACATACACAATCTTTAAACAAATGTGCAGCTTTGAAAAATGCTGCAATGCTCCCCACTCACCAGCTCCCTTTCCCAGAAACCAGGATAGCAACCAGTACAATGTACAAATATAATCTAAAAGTATCTTGCAGTCTGATTTGTGTAAATATTAAGGAACTTGAAATTATATGCTTTAAACTTTTGTTTCAAAGAATACAGTTGCTGACAAAAAATGACGACTTTTCCCCTCATTTCTTATTTTCCCATTTCAAAACATAAATTGCTTTATAGTGGAAAATGAAAACCACTGCGACTTTGTGAAGCTCCGTGAAATGCTGATTCGTGTAAATATGGAGGATCTGAGGGAGCAGACACACGCCCGTCATTATGAACTGTACAGACGCTGCAAACTGGAGGAAATGGGATTTAAAGACACAGACCCAGACAGCAAGCCATTCAGGTACAGAGCTAGTTTTAAAATTCGAGGTTTACTTCTTCAGTGAGGGTGATGTCATGTAGAATTGTAGCAAAGCGTTGATAGGTTTCCTTATTAAAATAAATATACATTATATAACGCCGATTCATCAAAATCCAGAGGGAAGTAGAAAAGATGTTTTTTAATGTTGTGGTTCTGTCCCTGGGTTTATTATGGTGAATTTTAAAAATGTGTTTCTGAATGTGAATAACTTGTTGGGTCTATCTGGTTATATACTGGTGCATTATTGAGCTTTATAGATAAGATATGGGCGGCACGGTGGTTAGCGTTGCTGCCTCACAGGGCTAGGGACCTGGGTTCGATTCTGGCATTGGGTGACTGTCTTTGTGGAGTTTGCACTTTTTCCCCGTGTCTGCGTGGGTTTCCTCCGGTTTCCTCCCACACTCCAAAGGTGTGCAGGTTAGGTAGATTGGCCATACTAAATTGCCCCTTACTGTCAGGGGATTAGTACAGTAAATATATGGGGATAGAGCCTGGGTTGGATTGTTGTCGGTGCAGGCTCGATGGGCCGAGTGACCTCTTTCTGTACTGTAGGGATTCTATAAAAGCCTCCAGCTGATCAGATGTAGATCAGAAAGGCCCCTCTGGATTCATTGAATTCAGGTAGGGACAGTACGGTGACTTCAGAATCCCTCTGCTAGAGAGGGGACAATTGATCCCTGATTCCTATTTGGTCATACTGCTCCCATTACTTGTGGGTGTGAATATTGGACAAATACAGGATTGCATTCAACAGTGGTGCCCCCTGCAGTCAAATGACATAATAAAACTTAGATTCTGGAACCTGTGAAATATTTTCAGACTGTCAGTGCCTTTAATACTCTATCCCAGCTTAAAGGTATGTTCTGAAGAGACGGATAAAAGATAGAAAAGAAAATACCTTTCAATTGTGTATTTTAATCCAATGGGATCAATTTTATGTCTGGGTGGAACCCAGTTCTGACAAAGGGTCATTCAGACTCAAAACGTTGGCTCTATTCACGCTCCACAGATGCTGTCAGACCCGCTGAGATTTTCCAGCACTTTCTGTTTTTTGTTCAGATTCCAGCATCCACAGTATTTTGCTTCTCTCTTGTATTTGGGTGGGATTGGTGCATGGGAAATGAGCAGGACATCCGGAAGTTGAGGCCCCACTGTATCTTGAAATTACCTCCATTCGATGGAGTATGATCCAGAACCAGCATTTTTGTGCTGTAGATATTTGCAATGTGCATTTGATCTTTTCAGTACCAATTCAAGTACGATACTTAAATGTATTTTTAAGATCGTGGTGTTTGACATTCAGTGACAAAGGTTGTTTTTATATTTTATGATGGATCAAAGCTATATCTTAACTAAATGGTATGGGGCAAAGCCAAGCAAAAATCTTGTAGTTTTTCCTGAAACAACATTTGTGCACATTTAAATTATGTTTACATAGGTTGAAAATAATATCAGTTGCATTTCTATATGTCTCTTTTCTACTTTAGCCTACAGGAGACCTATGAGGCAAAGAGAAATGAATTCTTGACCGAGCTTCAGAAAAAGGAGGAAGAAATGAGACAGATGTTCGTCATGAGGGTGAAAGAGAAGGAGGCTGAGCTGAAAGAAGCTGAGAAGGAGGTAGAACTTGTACTTGTACTTGGGGGGGGTGGGGAACGTGGATGGAGGGGGCAAAATATTGTCCTGGAAGGGAATAATTGTACAGGAGCACTGTTCTTGGATCATTTTAGAGGGGTTTGCTATTTGTCGCTGGGCTGAGGTATGTTGTTCTGGGGACAGCGATTGGCCTAAAGGTGGGCTGGAAATGTTGACTGGTCAGAGAATCAGAAGAATCCAAACCCAACCACTTATCCATCAGTGGTGCAAGGAAGAAAAGCCAGAGGTTTGAGGGGAGAGGAATGATGGTCCATTCACCAGCCAATAATGCCTGGTGAGGAGGGGGGTGCAGTGGGTTCGAGGTATAGGAAGATAAAGTGTAGGTCGATTTGGGGAGGCATCTGAATGGTGATTAATCTAATGTTGGGGAATAAGGGAAAGGCTGCTAATGGGCTGGAGCTTTGAAAAACTTGAAACACAACATTTAAAAAAAAATATTTAATGTGAGTGGAATCCCAGAGGTCTGTAGCTAGACTCGATAGGCTTTTTTATCATGAACTCTTAGACTACAGCAGTTGTATTGGATGACATTTAACATTGAAAACTCCTATCCCATTATAGACAAAATATTCTTTGTTAAAATTGATATTTCCATGGACCCCCAAAACCTACCTTGTCATCCAGTCCCGGGACTTTGGCTTTGGCATATTGAAGTATTTTCCTTCCGTCCACTGCAGCTCCTGTCGCTGCAGGAACTAGAGAGCTGCTGGCCAATCATTTCGCCGACAGCTCTCTAAGGTGATACTTCCTTGCCAGTGAGGGGCAGAGATCCCAACTGCAGCAACTTGATGCTCATTCGAGTGTGAAATGGTGGCGGGTCAATCGGAGTCGGCAGGGAACTCTTTGAATCGAAGCAAGATCCCACCACCCACGATATTCAGGCCCAAGTTGTGACCTATTCTACATTTTTGCAATGTATTGCCAAAGTCTGAAGGTGTTTCAGTAGAAGCTTAATATCCGGCTCCGCAATAAGGAACTGATTAACCAAGCTGCAAATGATTTATTAATATACTTTTAATATCAATTTTAAGTATGAATATGATTAAATGGATTATTAATTTCTTCTTTATTCATGTCATGTGGGGTCATGGCAAGGAAGCAATTATTGCCTAACCCTAATTTCCCTTAAGGAAACAATGGTTGTTACTCACAACAAATGGCTGTGGTGGAAGAATCAAGGTAAGAAGTCTCACAACACCAGGTTAAAGTCCAACAGGTTTATTTGGTAGCAAATACCTTTAACCTGGTGTTGTGAGACTTCTTACCGTGTTCACCCCAGTCCAACGCCGGCATCTCCACATCAGGAAGAATCAATCCAGACTAGTCTTTTGGATTCAAACCAGTTTATTGTAAGACACTTCCTCAATCCCACTAACCTACAAGAAGCTCTCCACCCAAAGTGTTCCAGCTGTTTCTATTTACAGGACAATCAATGTCACATGTTTAACCACCAATTCCCATAACAAGGTAATTGCCATACACTGTGATTAATAGTACACTGGCGATGGTGAGCTACTTTGTTGAACCAATGCACACCGTGTGGTGTAGGTACATCCACGATGCTGTTAGGGAGAGAATTCCAGGATTTTGACCCAACAGTGATGAAAGAACAATAATATATTTCAAATTCAAGATGGTGTATGACTTGGAGGGACATGTAGGTGGTGGTCTTGCCATACAGCTGCTGCCTTTGTCCTTCCAGGTGGCAAATGGTGCAGGTTTAGAAGATGTTAATACAAAAGTCTTGGTGAGTTTCTGCAGTGCAGCTTGTAGATGGTACACACTGCTGCCACTGTACATCGATTGTGGAGGGAGTGAATGATGAAGGTGGTGGATGGGGTAGCAAATCAAGTGGGCTGCTTTATCCTGGATGATATCAAGCTTCTTGTGTAATGCGGGAGCTGCACTGATCCAGGCAAGTGGAGAGTATTCTGTTACACTCCTGACTTGTGCCTTGTAGATGGTGGACAGGCTTCACCTTATCGCAGATTTCTCAGCGTCTGATCTGCTCTTCTAGCCACAGTAGTTATGGTCCACTGAAGTTTCTGGTCAGTCACTACTTGGTGCAAAGTACATGATTTGTGCTATTCCCCAAGTTTAATTGGGGTAATGAGGTTACTGCAAAGTTAATTCTTCTGTGAAGTATCCAATATCTCCTGTTAGAAATTGCTTGTGGAGAGGAGATGTTCTTCAAATGTGATGCCTCTTTCACCAACATCCGAGTACCACTTGCTGCCTGGCTTACACAGAAAGGGGTTGGAGTTTAAAAATAGGGAGTTTTTGTTGCAATTGTACAGCGTGTGGGTGAGCCTCACCTGGAATATTGCGTACAGTTTTGGTCCCCCTTACCTAAAAATGATATAGTAACGTTGGAGGCAGTTCAAAGGAGATCTACCAGGCTAATTCTTGGGAAGAGAAGGTTGTCCTATCAAGAGAGACTGAATAGCCTGGGCCTGTGTTTCTTGGAGTTTAGAAGAGTGAGAAATGACCTTATTCAAAAATATAAGATCCTGAGGGGGCTTGACAGGGTAGATGGCGAGATATTTTCACTAGTGGGAGAATCACGAACCAGGGGACATAGCTACAAGATAAAGGGCTGGTCATTTAAAACTGAGGTGCATAGTAATTTTTTCTCGCAGAGGGTGGTGAATCTCTGGAATTCTTTGCCCCAAAGGGTGGTGGAGGCTGGATCATTAGAAGTATTCGAAGTGGAGGTGGGTAGGTATTCGATAGATCGAAGAATAGAGGGTTAAAGGGGAAATGGCACCGAAAAGGAGTTGAGGTCATGATCGTGTTGAATGGCGGGGTAGGTTTGAAGGGCCTGATGACCTACTCTTGCTTCTACTTGTGTTGTATTCTTGTGTTTGCTTGGGTGAACTGGTGCCTAAGAGATCATGCTTTAACATGACATGCCTCTTTCAGGAGTGAAAAGGAGAAACCCATTTTTTAAAAAAGCAAATGTATAGTATAGCAAGGCCTTTTGCCTTGGAATGTGTGTAAATCTGGCAATGTTACATTTATTAACCTTTCAATGTTACCCTGAGCTCAAAGGGAGGGAATTTAAAAAACAACCACACCGTGTGGGATTGGAGTCGTGGATATGTAGCGGTGGGAGATTTCCTTTTACAATCCTTGTCATGAAAATTTGATATTTTTTCTGCTCCATTTTCCTTCTGGTGGTAGCCCACAATTTGCATATGAAACCAAAAGAGAAAACACTGGAAAATCTCAGCAGGTCTGGCAGCATCCGTAAGGAGAGAAAAGAGCTGACGTTTCAAGTCCAGATGACCTTTTGTCAAAGTTAAAAGACATAGAAAATGGGATATTTTTATACTGCAAGGGGCGGGAATGAAAGCTGAGTCATAGCCATAGAAACCAGGGGAAAAGACTGCTAAATAACTGTCCACAGGCCTGTGTCTGAAGTGCATGATATGTTGTGTTCACAGCTTCATGAGAAGTTTGATCACCTGAAGAAGACTCACCAAGATGAGAAGAAGAAACTTGAAGATAAGAAGAAGGACCTGGAGGATGAAATGAATGCATTCAACAAGAGGAAAGCGGCAACTCAGCTGCTTCAATCGCAGGCTCAACAAGCTTCCCAAACAACCAAGAAGGACAAGGATAAGAAGAAGTACGTCAGTATTCAATGTATTTAAAATGCTGCTTTACTTTCATATATTTATATCTTTCTACAGAAATCTCCTGATCTGATTTTAATCTTCAAGAGGAAAGGGAGCAAAGCAAAACCTCAGGTGTCAAATGGCTAGAAATAGTAATGTTTATTCATTAGATATGTGTTAAAACTGGCTACCAGGTAGGTCTCATAAATACACCATTTAAGAAATGCTCTTGTGTTGGTTCGCTATGCCTTGTATGGTGAGGGGCAGGCCGGAATACTCTATGGATTGTTTCTACTTTATTCTTGTATAACAGCTTCAATAGTCTGTTTTCTAAATGCTGAAATTAGAGCATCTTAATGTGACAAGAGTTAGAAAGTGAGTGAACTCACAGGAGAGATTGAACTTTGCATCTAAGAGGTTTGGTGTATTTTATTAACTGAGAATTAAGTTTGAGCCGTTTGTAAAATTTAGTATTGAATTTATTTGTATGACCCCACGTGAAAAATGTGAGAGGTTTTGGGGTGTTTGTTGTGTAGTATTCCATGGTTTCTTGGGTTAGTCCCTTGGTCTTTGTTCAGGGCTGATGGGCATTTTCAGAAGAGGATTGTATTTTTTTGGTGTTATCATGACTACTAGTTATCAAATTCTTTCTGCAATTTGGCAATAATAGATTATGGGAAAATTACTTAAATACTTTTTGGGTCAAACATGAGGTGAAACTGACTAGGTGCAAAGAGTTGTGCAAGTGTTCGAGTTCCTACATACTAGGGTAGATATTGATTTTGCGCGATAGTGTAAATCAGATGATAGCAAGTCAGCAACTTGTCACGCATCTTCATCATTTTTTAATTGATTTAATGGGCTGAAATTGCAGTCATCCATTTTACATTATTGCACAAAGTAAAGGTCTACCCAACTGTAATAATAGACACATTTTGCTGTTATGTAAATACAAAGGTCACAGCTGGATTACTTGAAGTCAAAAACCAGTTTAATAAATGGTGGTCATGAAGTGGGAAACCCTGCAATCACTGAGGTGGTTTTTGCTCCAAATGTATACCAAATATACTTGGTATATTTCTACAATAGTTTTCTGTTGAAGAACAGATCCACTCTGAACTTGGTTTTTTTTTTCTTACGCATCTCTAAATAGACCATCTGCTCACATGAATACAGTTGCTAGTTGAATGATCTTGGCTGCAGTTTTAACTGACCTGGTCTAGCCACCAGGTGTTGCCTGTTGACAGCCAGGTAAAACTTGAAATAGGATATGCTATTTTCACATCTTTCACATAAATACACATCTTTCACGTGTGTAAAATCTTTCCTCTGCTTGGTGCTGCTCCAAAGTGATGTGGCTAACATTTCAAATTCAAATGGGGAATCGGAATGCTATTAGAATTAAATTGTGAACTTATTTTGTGCTCAAACCTGTGCCATACCACCGGCCAAGTTTCCACAATGTTATTACATTCTTCATTAGAAACTTACAAAAAGCTCCTAGATGGATTACTGAATGCAGTTCCTAAGCATGGCATTGCGCCTTACAGAGCCAAGAAGATTTGTCATTCAATCCTTTAATGCTCTTATCTGCTTAAGAGGTTAGCAGGTCTCAGCCAGGAAAGTACTGACAGGCTTTGTAGATGTCAAGTAAGGACTAAACTGACTTGGCATTCCATTATTGAATGGCCTGTTCATGCATGAGGCCAAGGCTCTCACATGAGAAATAACCACTTGAATGGGATAAGTTTTATTTTTATTTGTTCATGGGATGTGGATGTCACTGGCAAGACCAGCATTTATTGGCCATCCCTAATTGCCCTCCAGAAGGTGGTTGTGAGCCACTTTCTTGAACCACTACCAGTTCTTGTGGTGTAGGTACACACATTGTGCTATCAGGAAGGGAGTTTCAGATTTTTGACCCAACAACAAAGGAAGGCACAGACATTGAACAAATATTGTGCTTCTTTCTTAACAGTAGAAGACACAAGTTGCATACCTGAGATAGAGGGTTATCGTGGGGCTGATAAGAGTAAGGATATTAAGGTAATTAATATCAGCAGTGAAAAAGAATTGGAGAAACTCAAGAGACTAAAATCGGACAGATCCCTGGGACCTGATGGCCTACACCCTTCGGTTCTAAAAGAGGTAGCTGCAGAGATGATGACTGTGCTCGTCATGATTTTCTATATTCTTTAAATTTGGAAATGGTCCCATAAGATTGGAAGTTGGCAAATGTTACACCACTTTCAAGAAAGGAGGGAGAGAGAAAGAAATGCTCTACAGTCCAGTTAGCCTGACATCAGATGCTGAGAAAATGCTGGAATCCATTATTCAGTGAGTCTTAACAATGCACTTCGAAAAATATAGTATGATCAGAACAAGTCAGCCTGATTGTATAAAAGGGAAATCCTGTTTGACAAATTATTTGATAAAGGGTGTAACTGGTAGGGTAGATAAAGGAAAACCAGTAGATGTAGTACATCTGGGTCTCCCAAAAGACATTTGCTAAGTGCCACAGGAAAGGTTAATAGACAAGATAAAGGCACATGGAGTCAGGGGGTGCTATATTAGTATGGATAGAGAATTAGTTGATGGAAAGAAGCACAGAGTGGGCATATATGAAGCATTTTGAATTTGGCAGGCTGTGCCTAGTGGAACGAAGCAATGATTAGTACGGGGGACCTCAACTATTTACAATTGATATTAATAACGTAGATGAAGAGAGAGTAATGTATATAATATAAAGGTAGGTATAAAGGTAAGCTGTGGTGGGGGGGGAGGACACAGAGGCTGCAAAGAGATAGAGACAGCTCAATTGAGTAGGCAACAAAATGGCAGATCAAGTATAATGTGGGTAAGTGTGAGGTTCTTCACTTTGCAGATAAAAATAATGGTTTTTTTTCCAAAGAGACCGGGATGTGCTCAAGGAGTGCAGAAAGTTAGCATGCAGGTCTAGCAAGCAATGAGGAAGGCAAATGGCATGTCCTTTATTACAAAGGAATTCGGAGTACAGGAATAAAGATGTTGTGGTACAGTTACAGTAAGAAGTTTAACAACACCAGGTTAAAGTCCAACAGGTTTATTTGGTAGCAAAAGCCACACAAGCTTTCGGAGCTCTAAGCCCCTTCTTCAGGTGAGTGGGAATTCTGTTCACAAACAGAGCATATAAAGACACAGACTCAATTTACATGAATAATGGTTGGAATGCGAATACTTACAACTAATCAAGTCTTTAAGAAACAAAACAATGGGAGTGGAGAGAGCATCAAGACAGGCTAAAAAGATGTGTATTGTCTCCAGACAAGACAGCCAGTGAAACTCTGCAGGTCCACGCAACTGTGGGAGTTACAAATAGTGTGACATGAACCCAATATCCCGGTTGAGGCCGTCCTCGTGTGTGCGGAACTTGGCTATCAGTTTCTGCTCAGCGACTCTGCGCTGTCGTGTGTCGCGAAGGCCGCCTTGGAGAACGCTTACCCGAATATCAGAGGCCGAATGCCCGTGACCGCTGAAGTGCTCCCCAACAGGAAGAGAACAGTCTTGCCTGGTGATTGTCGAGCGGTGTTCATTCATCCGTTGTCGCAGCGTCTGCATAGTTTCCCCAATGTACCATGCCTCGGGACATCCTTTCTTGCAGCGTATCAGGTAGACAACGTTGGCCGAATTGCAAGAGTATGTACCGTGTACCTGGTGGATGGTGTTCTCACGTGAGATGATGGCATCTGTGTCGATGATCCGGCACGTCTTGCAGAGGTTGCTGTGGCAGGGTTGTGTGGTGTCATGGTCACTGTTCTCCTGAAGGCTGGGTAGTTTGCTGTGGACAATGGTCTGTTTGAGGTTGTGCGGTTGTTTGAAGGCAAGAAGTGGGGGTGTGGGGATGGCCTTGGCGAGATGTTCGTCTTCATCAATGACATGTTGAAGGCTCCGGAGGAGATGTCGTAGCTTCTCCGCTCCGGGGAAGTACTGGACAACGAAGGGTACTCTGTCCACTGTGTCCCGTGTTTGTCTTCTGAGGAGGTCGGTGCGGTTTTTCGCTGTGGCGCGTTGGAACTGTTGATCAATGAGTCGAGCGCCATATCCTGTTCTTATGAGGGCATCTTTCAGCGTCTGGAGGTGTCTGTTGCGATCCTCCTCATCCAAGCAGATCCTGTGTATACGGAGGGCTTGTCCGTAGGGGATGGCTTCTTTAACGTGTTTAGGGTGGAAGCTGGAGAAGTGGAGCATCATGAGGTTATCCGTGGGCTTGCGGTACAGTGAGGTGCTGAGGTGACCGTCCTTAATGGAGATGCGTGTGTCCAAGAAAGCAACCGATTCCTGAGAGTGGTCTATGGTGAGCCTGATGGTGGGATGGAACTTGTTGATGTCATCATAGAGTTGTTTCAGTGATTGTTCACCATGAGTCCAAAGGAAGAAAATGTCATCGATGTATCTAGTGTATAGCATCGGTTGAAGGTCCCGTGCGGTGAAGAAGTCTTGTTCGAACCTGTGCATGAAGATGTTGGCATATTGAGGTGCGAATTTGGTCCCCATGGCTGTTCCCTGTGTCTGGATGAAGAACTGGTTGTTGAAGGTGAAGATATTGTGGTCCAGGATGAAGCGGATGAGATGTAAAATTGCATCTGGAAACTGGCAGTTGTTAGCGCTGAGCACTGAGGCCGTTGCAGCAATGCCATCGTCATGGGGGATGCTGGTGTAGAGTGCCGAGACATCCATTGTGACGAGGAGCGCTCCTGGTTCAACTGCTCCATGTGTGCCGAGTTTCTGTAGGAAGTCCGTCGTGTCGCGACAAAAGCTGGGGGTTCTTTGTACAATGGGTTTCAGGATGCCCTCGACATAGCCGGAGAGGTTCTCGCGCAGGGTCCCATTGCCCGATACGATGGGACGGCCGGGTGTGTTTGCCTTGTGTATCTTCGGGAGGCAGTTGTACAGTTGTACAGGGCTTTGGTGAAACTGCGTCTGGAATAATGGGGGCGATTCTCCAGCCCCGTGTGTCCAGGCGCAAATCACCTTATGGCCAGAGAATCTCGTGATTTGTGTATTTTCATCTATTCACCAACCCACTGGTGCAACATGAAGCTGGCGGTCTGTAGGGTTGTTTGGAAATTGGGGCGTCCTTGGGAACAAGCTGTGCCGGTATCTTTAGGTCCCGCACATCGCTTTCCTGGCTGGAATCACCCCGAGCTCCGAAAAATGTCTAGGTGTACGTGGGTTGCGATTTAGATCGTGCTGATCCATCCAGCAGGAATCATACCATCTTTCCTGCAAGGGACAGCACTTCTAGGAGAATTGTGCCCAATGGGTGCAGCTTTGGTATCCATATTTAAGGAAAGATATACTCACATTGGAAGTGGTACAGGAAAGGTTCACGAGATTGGTCCCTGGAGTGAGGGATTTGACCCATGATGAAGTTGAGTAAATTGGGCCCATATTCTTTGGAGTTTAGAAGAATGAGAGGCAATTTCATTGTGAAACACATGATTCTGAAGGATCTTGATAGGGTTGACACCAAGAGAGTGTTCCGGCTGCTCAAGGAGTCTAAAACATGGGAGCACAGTCTCAGGATACGGGGGCTGATTATTTAGGACTGAGATGAAGAGAAAATACTTCACTCCAAGGATTGTGAATCTTTGGAATTCTTTACCCCAAAGGGTTGTGGATGCTCCATTGTTGACTATTTTTAAGACTGGGATGGACAGATTTTTGGTGTCTCGGGGAATCGAGGGATTTGGGGAATGGGTGGAAAAGTGGAGTTGAAATCCAAGATCAGAAATGAATGGTGGAGCAGGCTCAATGGGCTGCCTAGTCTATTCCTGCTATTCTTGCGTTTTTGTGTAATCATAAGCAAAACAAAATCTCATCAGAAATATTACTGTATTAGTAACACTAAAAGTATTACTGAGATATGTTTGAGGTGGTATGTTTTGTCAAGGCAGGTTTTCATCTTATCGGCTATAATTATTAAATTGAAGAAGGCAATGTTTCTTACTTGCTGATATCTGTATTAATGTCAAATTATTTTTGAAGTTCAGTTACTACTGCAATCAAGCATGTGGCCTACAAACTCCTAAAATGTTTATTTCATAGGGCTGGGAAGATCAGGGGAAAGTTTTGAATTATTTCCATGTTTCCTGCATATGGCTTATGAATGTTGATAACCAATGACAATACTTAATAAATTATAATTTGTGTACTTTCCAATCGCAGGAATAGATATCTAATAGATTTGGCAATTTAATGTATTCCTTTCACATGGAGTTTACAGTAGGGAAAAGTCTGAGGAAAAATCCCGTTTCCTATCACTAGTATAGTTGGGGCAATGTCAGATGAAGAGTTGTGGGGTGCAGCTATCTACAGGTGATTCTCCAGCTACCCACTTTTTACAGGTGCTTCGACTTACCACAATATTGTTCCATGGTGTGTGGACTTAGCATTGTTTGTGTTGCTTTTGCATGTCTATATCATTAACATAACTTTTCAATCACTAATGCTATCATTGTATTGCCTACACTGTGCATTGATTAAGCAAACTTATCAAGTATGATCTGTTGCACGGTTCCATATGTGTTTGTTTTCTAACAAGTGCATTTGAGCTGTTTTATAATGCCTGTATGGAGCTTCTAGCATTTATTAGTTCACGTTGTGCCATGTCAGGGATAGAATCAGTGTTTCACTACTGGTTAGAATCTGCAGGACCGTAAACTAATACAAGATGAATAACTTGGGAACATGTGTAAATATAGGGGGAAAATCATTAGTCCAACTGGCTAGCCCAGAGTTGAAAGGAGAATGCATTGTTCACTATCCGATCCTTCAATTATTTTTGCTGTCAGTCCTACTTCCTCTTAAAATCACTTAGTCTCAATCTAAATGATCTTACTGTATCTTTTTTCAATGTTATGATATTCTTCCTACACTAAGGCAACCAGAACTGCGCCCACTGCTCCAGATTGACCACGATGTTATATAGACTCATTGTCACATCCTGTGATTTGTGTTCTGTTTCATGCGTTATACAACCCAAGATCCTATTTACTGCTGCTGCACACTTCGGTGATCTGTCGACAATGCTCCCAAATCTTGTTCCTGTGCTGCATCTTGTAGACTACTACCAATTAGTTTATTCTCTGATCTGCTGCTTTAGTAATCACTTTGCTCTGCCCAATATTGAATTTCATTTCATATTTCTCAGCCCAATGATTTAGATCCCTTTGTTCCTGATCAGATGGCTCTTGGTTGTTTGACTCCTGGTTAGAATCTGCAGGACCATAAACTAATACAAGATGACCCCCCCCCCCCAACCCCCCCGTTTAATTGTCCACCACTATTCATGGCTGGATGTGGCAGGACGGCAGAGCTTAGATCTGATCTATTAGTTGTAGGATCGATTAGCTCTGTCTGTCACTTGCTGCTTATCTTCACTCCTCAGACAAAATAAGTAATTCACAGGCAATTCAAAGTCCCTAATGTTAAAATACTTCCACAGGATTTCCATAGGATTGGGATTAAATTGTAAGGTATCCATTCCAATTTCATTTTTTATATTGATACTTATTCCCAAGATGTTTCTTATTGCCATGACTGACATCTCTTGAGAGAGATTCCGAAAGCACCTCTGGGTTTTTTAATTCACCTTGAAATGAGGCTGGAAATGCAGTTTTCTGACTAAATCTCATACCAGTCCATGATTTGATCTGGGACAGAAGTAGAAGCACGATAGCTGACCTCCGCATTCCCTGCCTGGAGAGGGGCATGTGTGCCATTCTTGATTGCTGAATCCTATTTGAAAGTCCATGTTCGGACGTCTGTCCAGGACACAAACTGGCTTGGCTGTGAAGACCGATCCAGTCATTAACCTACATACTCTGTGCTTTTTGAGGCAGTGAAACCCGCATTACCAGCTACTGTGTTTAAAAAAAAATTCTCCAATCTGAGCACGCACCACACACGCATCAGTTGTGAAGACGAACAATACATTTTGTTATAGAATACTGAGGTTCTGTTGACTTTCTCCTTTACAATCCGAGGGGCTGAAATCAGTACTGGGACATGTGGACTGGGAACTTCTGCCACTGAGTCAGCCAAAGTAATCTTGCCCAATGGGCACCATCTCACATGCTCAACAGAAAAAAAGGGATGTGGGTGGATCAGAATATGATTGCAAATCTATCAGTATCCATAGCTGAGGCGAGGGGAGAATATAGCTCCGGTGGCCCGTCTAAAAGGGGGCTGAAAAAGGGTCTTCACAATATTTCCAACACCTTCAAGTTTGCAGGACATGCTCTCTTGCTGATCTGGATGCCATGTGTGGTAGAATAAAGAACAAAGAAAATTACAGCACAGGAACAGGCCCTTCGGCCCTCCAAGCCTGCACCAACCATGCTGCCCGACTTAACTAAAACCTCCTACCCTACTGGGGACCATATCCCTCTATTCCCATCCTATTCATGTATTGTCAAGACGCCCCTTAAAAGTCACTATCATATCTGCTTCCACTACCTCCCCCGGCAACGAGTTCCAGGCACCCACCACTCTCTGTTTAAAAAAAATCTGCCTCGTACATCTCCTTTAAACCTTGCCCCTCACACCTTAAACCTGTGCCCCCTAGTAATTGCCTCTTCCACCCTGGGACTGTCCACTCTGCCCATGCCTCTCATACTCTTGTAGACTTCTATCAGGTCGCCCCTCAACTTCCGTCGTTCCCGTGAGAACAAACCACATTTCTCTAACCTCTCCTCATAGCTCATGCCCTCCATACCAGGCAACATCCTGGTAAATCTTTTCTGTACCATCTCCAAAGCCTCCACCTTCTTCTGGTAGTATGGCGACCAGAATTGAACACTATATTCCAAGTGCGGCCTAACTAAGGTTCTATAAAGCTGCAACGTGATTTGCCAATTATTAAACTCAATGCCCTGGCCGATGAAGGCAAGCATGCCGTAAGCCTTCTTGACTGCCTTCTCCACCTGCATTGCCACTTTGTGACCTGTGTACCTGTACACCCAGATCTCTTTGCCTATCAATGCTCTTAAGGGTTCTGCCATTTACTGGATATTTCCTATCTGTATTAGACCTTCCAAAATGCATTACCTCACATTTGTCCGGATTAAACTCCACCTGCCATCTCTCCGCCCAAGTCTCCAACTGATCTATATCCTGCTCTATCCATTGATGGTCCTCATCGCTATCCGCAATCCACCAATCATCCGCAAACTTACTAATCAATCCAGTTATGTTTTCCTCCAAATCATTTATTTATATATATATATAAATTTTTAAAATGTATATATTTACAAACAGCAAAGGTCCCAGCACTGATCCCTGAGGAACGCCACTTGTCACAGCCCTCCATTCAGAAACGCACCCTTCCACTGCTACCCTCTGTCTTCTTTGACCGAGCCAGTTGTGTATCCACCTTGCCAGCTCACCTCTGATCCCATGCGACTTCACCTTCTGCACCAGTCTGCCATGCGGAACCTTGTCAAAGGCCTTATTGAAGTCCATGTAGACAACATCCACTGCCCTACCCTCATCAATCATCTTCGTCACTTCCTCGACAAACTCGATCAAATTAGTGAGACACGATCTCCCCTCCACAAAACCATGTTGCCTCTCACTAATACGTCCACTTATTTCCAAGTGGGAATAAATCCTGTCTCGAAGAATCCACTCCAATAATTTCCCTACCACTGATGTAAGGCTCACCGGCCTGTAATTACCTGGATTATTCTTGCTACCCTTCTTAAACAAAGGAATAACATTGGCTATTCGCCAATCCTCTGGGACTTCCCCTGTAGCCAGTGAGGATACAAAGATTTCTCTCAAAGCCCCAGCAATTTCCTCCTTTGCCCCTCTCAGTATTCTGAGGTATATCCCATCAGACCCTGGGGACTTGTCTCCCTTAATGTTTCTCAAGAACACCAATACCTCCTTTTTGATCTCAACATGACTCAAACTATCTACACACCATTTCCCAGACTCATCATCCATCAAGTCCTCCTCTTTGGTGAATACTGACGCAAAGTACTCATTTAATACCTCGCCCATTGGTTGAAGGTTCATCTGTAAATGTGGATCCTGGAAACTGAGAGCCTGGTTCATCTCCCAAGCATTTCGCAACACCCATCTCTGACTTAAGAACATATGAAAAGGAATAAGCCATTTAGTTCCTCAAGCTATTCAATTAAATTGTAGCTGAACTGTATTCTGGTGCACTTCCAACTTAAATGATGTGGACACACTAAAATGCATATGGAAATTTCGGGCCAAAGTTTCCGTTTTTATTTTGCTTCCTAAGTAACATTTACCTTTGCAACCTTGCTCTTCTTTTAAGATATTGAGGGATTTTTATACTGAGTATTAAAAACTCACCAGTTAAACTGCACAGCATGTGTTATGCCCAAATCTATCACTAGACAGGATTCTCTTGATACCTAATGCAAGCTGTGTAACCATTCAAATCTTAATTGGGCAACTCAGCAGAACAGTGACCCAACAACTAACTGTACACCACCACAGAATGCAGAACTTGCTTTCCATTGATAGTGTGTACTCTTTAGGGACAGAAGTTGCCAGGAACGTGTGGGAATAGTTGGAAATGAAAGCATCGGACCTTGTGTTTCCGCTGTTTGGTTAAGTTGTGGAACAATGTTCTGCCACATAAACGATTGGGACAATGGCAGTGGAGAGACTGTGACTTATTCTCCAAGGAAGTGGTTTAAATGTGGAAAAACTTCATCACATAAAGGAATCACTTTTAAAATGTTGTGGCCTGTGAAACACCAGCTTGAAGCTACATGAACACAATTGTATATTAAGTTGAATTTCCAAACCTCAGTGCTATTTTAATTGGCCTAAGTGATCACTTTGGGGAGGGTAATATGAGTGGGGCAGTGTATTTGATGACTCCATTCTTCACTGAATTTAGGTTGGGTGTGTAATTTATCTCCCAATTGCCTGTGCTTTGCGGTCGTCTTTTTTTTTTTGAAACTCCTATGATTTGCTATAATGCATGAGTTACTTATTTGCAGTTGTAATTAAATGCAGCTTTTTATAAAAAATGGTTTGTTTTTAATCATTGCTTATGGAACTGTATTGGAATGTAACAAATTAGTTTATTTATGAGGTATCATTTCTAATTGTGTGTTTTATTTTTTTCCCCCTTTTTTAATTGCAGTGCAAGCTTCACATAAGCAACCCTGGCAAGTTCAAGGATGTCACCCTATCCATCTGCTTAGCTGTAACGTGTCTGGCATCAGAATGTCCATCCATCTTTAAAAAAAATTCAGAAAACATTAACAATTATCTTTCATATAGGAAAATCCTTTCAAGAGCATTCCATGAAATGGAGAAGGGGCACGGCTTAAAATGAAAACAAGCTGGTATCTGGGTGGGCAGTGAGAAGGGGTGTGTAGTCTTAGTGCTTTGGAAACAGAAGCTAACATAATAGGACAGTTCTCATGAACAGGGAAGTGGTCAGCTTTGTGGGTGGGGTGAAGCGATGCACATCAGGATATCATAGCTACCTCCCCAACCTCTCTTCCATTCAGAAGTGTTACAGGAACTAAACCTGAAAGAGATTATTTTTAGTTTACTGGTTACTATGTACTTTTTTGCTTTGCCTATTGCTGCCATAAGAAGCAGCCTATTTAGGATACAAAAAAGTCCGCACCTATTCATCTAAAATGAAACTGATATTTCCAAGTTCCTTGAGACATGTTTCAGTTTTTAATAAGGTATTTAAAGTTATATCTGTCTCTGCTGTTAAAGTGTGCTGACTCCACAGGTTAAAGTTGTTCCTTTTAACACTTTGATGCCATTGAAGGGTGATAGATTCTCCTGTTGATGCCTTTCCAAAGAGAAGTTGGCGATTGTTCCTCTGTGGCTGCTTTGGATTAGTCTCTGCTCTCTCTCGTCTTGGCAGTGCCTCTTCCTTACTTTAAACAAGGACTGATATTACTACAGCAGAGTCGCACAGCTTCAAACCTTTCAATGGCAGGCTCCAGTTTTGCTTACCAACCAAACATGGCTCGGGAAAGGGAGATGTTAACACCCACCTTGGCATGTGCACGAGCAGTCTTAACACCAATCTACATTTTAACCTTCAGCATTTGTATTTCAATCACCAGTGCAGTTAACTGCATGTCTGTTACTAGAAAACTTTGCACATTAAAACTTGTAAAAGTTCAACACTTTACAAATTGGATCTATCCTCTTGAATGATGTTTGTCATCTTTTAGTGCATAGGAATTATAAGTCAGAAAAAACAACTTTATTAAAAAGAAGATATTTTTACTGGGGAGGGGGATGGTTGGCATTGTGACAGATATTTAGTAATCTTGAAATTAATGTTTCACCTTGGGTTTGAATTTTCATCTGAGAATGTACTCCTCTGAGTATATATTTCTTCCTCTAAATCTTAATTTCAATGCTGACAAGCTTTACAATGTTAATACATCATTGAATATCAACTGTACTGTGTTTGGTTAACTCGGTAGCTCCAGTTCATATTCAATAATGACTTATCTTTCAGCTTGTCTCAATTGGGTAGGACCACCTTCACTGCAGTTTCTAGCCATATATTGCATGAGATTATGGGGACATGGAGAGAGGAAAAATATCCGAGTCTGTTGCTCCTCTAAATGACAGCCTGGGACATCATTCTCAAGTTGAACTAACACACATCACCCTTTTCTGACCTTGCCCAATAAACTATAGCAATAACTCCTGTTTTAATTGGTAGGAAGGGGTGGTGATGGGCAATGAAGGAGCAATGAGATTCAAAATGTACCAATTTTTCTATTGCTGACTTAATGGTAAGCAAAATTTTAACATTAGTCCTTAATTCGTAACCTTGAGGATGTGTTAATCAAAAGAAAATGCTTTTAACTGCACATCTTTCCTGGGCCATGTTTAGCTGACTACCCTAGCAGCAGTTTTATTTTGTTTTGTATGTTTTCTACCTTGTTTTCACAGTAATCCTTGGCTCTGCACGGAATAACTAATATCCCACAAATCTAGTTGGATTGTTCTTTCACCTATGCATGTAAGTATGGCAGTTGGAACTTTTGTATTCTTGGCCATGAATATATAGCCCAAAAGATTGGTTGCCTGTGCTCTGGCCTCTGAACTGACCAATTTTGATGAGTGAAGGGTTCAGAACACCAGCAGAAAAATGTCTCAGCCAGTCTACTGTCTGATTTCACCACTATGAAGTGTTCTACCAGCTGCCACTTACACACTTGTCTCTTACTTTGCTTTCTGCTCTGCCAAATAAATTGCTCACCAAGATGTCACCTTTATTTTTGCATTGACTGTGCTCCACTTTGATGCAGTAAACACTTGGGAAATTTTTAAAGTTCAGCTTGATGTCTATGCATTTTTGTATGAATTGCAGCCTCTTAATCACCTTGTTGCTAAACATGTTTGTTGTCTTTTCTCCAAGATGCACCATTACATACATATGTGTGCCGTGACCAGTTATTTCTATATTGCTTGTATGACGTCCTTGCTCTAAGATGTGAACAACATATACTATGTAACAATGTATTTATATGCCTTTTTATGCTTCCTATTTGTGATTTTATATTGGGGTTTGGGTGGGAGGGGGGCGAATTAGTAAATCCTTGAATATGTTTCTAACAAATTTGTATAAGGCATGATTAGAATTATGTGCATTTAGCTAATTGTTTATTTGCTGTTAGGTTTCATAAGGTGGTCATGAAGTAATAATGGTTAATTTTTTGATAGTATTATAAAATACTTAGCTATTGGTTATATACACACCTCCTTGAGTATTCTAGAGCACATATAAATATAATGGTGCTAGCATGGTTATTCAAATGGCTGTTTTGTATAACCTGTCTGTGTGGTGTGTGGTAAATTTTTTTTTGTAGCATCAAAAATATTACACAAGATAACCACAAGTGCACGTGACACTATTGTAATCATCTCCCAACGATAGGGAACCAGAATCTGAATATCCTGCATCCTGAATAAATACATCGTGCCCACATGTATTTTCTTTTTTTTATTGGAATGTCTAATTGTCTTGTTTTTTTTTTCAATGCAAGCTGCCATCTGTCCTTTACTGTTGTTCAGTCAGTACATTGTTTATTGTACGCAGCTTACTGAGCGAGCTTGCAAAAAGCGTTATTGCCTTGTCAAATTTATTGTTTCTGCAAACTTGCATGTGCTCCTAATTCTTTTGACTGTGAAACTAGAAGTTGGATATTTGTGGAGTTGAACATATTCAGTGGTGTTCCATCATACAGTATCCTTTGTAGTTGGGGAAAGATGGTTTCTTCACAGGGTGGAAAAATGTTAATGTAGAGTCCCATTTGTGATTTTTTTAAAATGGAAGAATTTATTAGGGGAAATACAAATGTGTACTTGTCTGTTTTTTTTAAAAAATGGCTTCCAGTGGCCCAGTAACTGAATTGCCTAGTGCATACTCAAGCCCTGTAAATCTGAAGGCTGAGTTTGCTATCTCATTTGGGATAGCAGTAGAGGTATGCGACTATCCTTCATCAGTCAGGAAGGGAAATATCAGCCAGACATTCCTACTCGTGATCACTATCCAAGCGTGGTTGGCAGATGGAGACAGGGGTTGGGCTCTGCTCGGATGTCTGCTGCAGATGAATATTCTGCTGGTGGTATCTGAATTCACAATTATCAAATGATGGCTAGTATCTTTAAGGATCTTCAGTAGGAGCGCGAGTTGTCAATTATGTTAATTTCCTAATCCAGTAACTTGCCTTTCCTTCAAGATATTGCACAGGTGCGTAACACTCCCAGTTCCATCTCAAGTACTCGTGATTGTTCTTTCGGGTCTGTTCCTTTTTTTTTCCTCCTTTTATCTGCTACCTGTTTAACCGAAATTTTTTCTTTTAATTTTCCTCTGTAGCTTCTTTATCTAGTTGTTCTGCTGCCTGTTCCCTTCTCCACTGGATGAGATTCCTAAAGCTTTAGAAGAGCTACAGTGTATTCACACACCACGCAGAAGAATTCTTTCTTGGGTCATCACTATTCCAGCTCCTTTCTGGTCACATTTCTTGTACTGTAGCATGTTGAATATGTCAGTATTAATAGTTTTGGCATGGAGAAATATCCTAATAAAATAATCTACATGTGACAGGAACAGGATGAGACAGTGCAATATTTATAAACAGTTGACCTTTTCTGAGTTTGTGGTATTATCTAATATTATTTGTATAATCATTCTTCATAGCATCAGAGATTAGACTGTATACTAGATGTTTTGTCACTAATAATTCTTCTTGTTATCACAGCATTTCAACCTTTTTTAGTTTTGCACTTTTTCTCCTCACCCTTCTCCAATGCATACATGCAGGTAAACCCAAACTAACAAACTTCTTAAAACAACTAATTACAAAGTCTGTTTTTAGTCAATCGTAACTGACTTTCCTCTACAAAATTGAATTAGCATGGAAAAGACTGATCGACCCTTGAATGCATCACAATGTTGACGCTTAATATTTTTATCACGAAGCTTTCAGAAAAGGGGATAATCAAGGAAGACTGAGGTTTTTATAACGTACCAAGTTACAATTTTATTATCTTTGTTTATAAGTTTTAATGCGTCATACCAAGACCACTTTTAATAATATGTGTATCCAACGAAAAGCTTGTTTTTAGGTTCTGTGAAAGGAAACATTTACAATATCTGGATTTTACTTTAGCCTACTTAATATCCCATTTATGAACTTGGCATCAATGGAGCAATTACATTCTGTTACTGATTTAACACAGTAAATAATAGACTATTTCTACGTTAATATTTTTAAAAAGAAGAAATTTTAAAGTGAACTCAGTACCAAGAGTTAAATTGACAATAACTAGCATTTATTCTGATGAAGGAAGTCAATGCAAATGTACAAAAAAGTACAAGAATGCTGTAATGCTGAGGTGGTCTTGGATGAAAATTGACTTATTACAGTTATACCAGTTCTTCAGATGTACAATGATCTAGTAGAGTATGCTTTTCGGTAACCAGCTATATATTTTAACCATTGATTTGGAGACTGTGAAAAGTGAAGTTCTGTAAGAAAATAAACTGATTTTAAACCACTTCATTCTAATTATCAATGTGATTAATGGATTTTAGGGCATATGTTTTGCCTTTTTTGCACCCCCCCCCCCCCCCCCCCGCATCTGTACTGAAAGTTTGATTAAAGAATTCAATTTCTCATTTATTTTTATTTCAACTTCAACTGGTTAAATTATTTGATGATTAATAATGAAATGGTCTTTGGACCTTCTCAATTAGTCCCATAATCCCCCCCCCCCCCCCCCCCCCCAGGCTGGAACATCAAAATACGCAGGGCCTGTCCTCTTTTTGGGGGAAGGGAATTCTCTATTCAGTACGAATCATTGTCACCAGTGATGAGGAAATGGGCAGGGAAATTTTAATCTGTGCATTTGTGTTGTAGCGCTGGTCCTCTTGGCTGGCTGTTCCTGATGAGCATACCATGAGGCGAGGAATAATGGGAAGCCAGAGGATTGGGAAGCCTTTAAAAGCAAGCAGAGGACAACTAAAAAAACAATAAGACTGGAGAAGATGAAACATGAGGGTAAGCTAGCTAGTAATGTAAAAGAAGATGGCAAGAGTTTTTTTGGGTATATAAAAGGTAAGAGAGAGCCAAGAATGGATGTTGGATTGCTGGAAAATGAGGCAGAAGAAGTAATAATGGGGGACAAAGAAATTCAGTAAGAAGTTTAACAACACCAGGTTAAAGTCCAACAGGTTTATTTGGTAGCAAAAGCCACACAAGCTTTCGAAGCTCTAAGCCCCTTCTTCAGGTGAGTGGGAATTCTGTTCACAAACAGAGTTTATAAAGACACAGACTCAATTTACATGAATAATGGTTGGAATGCGAATACTTACAACTAACCAAGTCTTTAAGAAACAAAACAATGGGAGTGGAGAGAGCATCAAGACAGGCTAAAAAGATGTGTATTGTCTCCAGACAAGACAGCCAGTGAAACTCTGCAGGTCCACGCAACTGTGGGAGTTACAAATAGTGTGACATGAACCCAATATCCCGGTTGAGGCCGTCCGCGTGTGTGCGGAACTTGGCTATCAGTTTCTGCTCAGCGACTCTGCGCTGTCGTGTGTCGCGAAGGCCGCCTTGGAGAACGCTTACCCGAATATCAGAGGCCGAATGCCCGTGACCGCTGAAGTGCTCCCCAACAGGAAGAGAACAGTCTTGCCTGGTGATTGTCGAGCGGTGTTCATTCATCCGTTGTCACAGCGTCTGCATAGTTTCCCCAATGTACCATGCCTCGGGACATCCTTTCTTGCAGCGTATCAGGTAGACAACGTTGGCCGAGTTGCAAGAGTATGTACCGTGTACCTGGTGGATGGTGTTCTCACGGTGTACCTGGTGGAACACCATCCACCAGGTACACGGTACATACTCTTGCAACTCGGCCAACGTTGTCTACCTGATACGCTGCAAGAAAGGATGTCCCGAGGCATGGTACATTGGGGAAACTATGCAGACGCTGCGACAACGGATGAATGAACACCGCTCGACAATCACCAGGCAAGACTGTTCTCTTCCTGTTGGGGAGCACTTCAGCGGTCACGGGCATTCGGACTCTGATATTCGGGTAAGCGTTCTCCAAGGCGGCCTTCGCGACACACGACAGCGCAGAGTCGCTGAGCAGAAACTGATAGCCAAGTTCCGCACACACGCAGACGGCCTCAACCGGGATATTGGGTTCATGTCACACTATTTGTAACGCCCACAGTTGCGTGGACCTGCAGAGTTTCACTGGCTGTCTTGTCTGGAGACAATACACATCTTTTTCGCCTGTCTTGATGCTCTCTCCACTCCCATTGTTTTGTTTCTTAAAGACTTGATTAGTTGTAAGTATTCGCATTCCAACCATTATTCATGTAAATTGAGTCTGTGTCTTTATAAACTCTGATTGTGAACAGAATTCCCACTCACCTGAAGAAGGGGCTTAGAGCTTCGAAAGCTTGTGTGGCTTTTGCTACCAAATAAACCTGTTGGACTTTAACCTGGTGTTGTTAAACTTCTTACTGTGTTTACCCCAGTCCAACGCCGGCATCTCCACATCAGGACAAAGAAATGGCAGAGGAACTGAATAGGTACTTTTGTATCGGTCTTCATGGAAAAGACACCAGTAACATGCCAGAACTTTGAGAGTCAGGGGGCAGAGGTAAATGTAGTGGCCAACACTAAAGCTAGGGAAGCTGAAAGGTCTGAAGATGGATAAACCAGCTAGACCGGACTACACCCCAGGGTTCAAAAGAAGATAGCTGAGGAGATTGTGGAGGCATTGGTGGTGGTCTTTCAGGAATCGATGGAGTTAGGGAAGATCCCAGAGGACTAGAAAGTAGCTAATGTAACAGCGCTGTTTAAAAAAGGAGGGAGGCAGAAGCTGGGAAATTATAGGCCAGTTAGCCTGACCTCGGTTGTGGGTAAGATCTTGGAGTCCATTATTAAGGATGAAATTGTGGAGTACTTAGAAATGCATGGTAAAATAGGGCTGAGTCAGCACAGCTTCGTCAAAGGGAGGTCATGTCTGACAAACCTGTTAGAATTCTTTGAGGAGGTAACGAAAAAGTTAGACAAAGGAGAGCCAGTGGACGTGATTTATTTGGATTTTCGGAAAGCATTTGACAAGGTGCCTTACAGGAGGCTGCTAAATAAGCTAAGAGCCAATGGTGTTAGAGGCAAGGTACTGGCATGGATAGAAGTTTGGCTGACAGGCAGAAGGCAGAGAGTGGGGATGGCAACCAGGGACTGGTGGTGTTCCACAGGTGTCAGTGTTGGGACCACAACTTTTCACTATATACATTAATGATCAGGAAGATGGAACTGAGGGCATGATTGCTAAATTTGCGAATGATACAAAGATATGTAGAGGGACAGGTAATGTTGAGGAAGTGGTGAGGCTGCAGAATGATTTGGACAGGCTAGGAGAGTGCACAAAGTTGTATTCCAACTACCATGTGGGAAAGTGTGAGGTGTGCACTTTGGTAGGAAGAATAGAGGAATAGAGACATGGACTATTTTCTAAATGGGGAAAGGCTTCGTAAATTTGAAACACAAAGGGACTTGGGAGTCCTGGTTCAGGACTCTGTTAAGGTTAACGTGCAGGTTCAATTGTCCATTAGGAAGGCAAATTCAATGTTAGCATTCATTTCTAGAGGGCTAGCATATAAGAGCAGGGATATACTGCTGAGAGTGAATAAGGCTCTGGTCAAACTCCATTTGGAATATTGTCAGCAGTTTTGAGCCCCATATCTAAGGAAGGATGTGCTGGCCTTGGAGGGGGTCCAGAGGAGGTTCATAAGTATGATCCCAAGGATGCAGGGTTTGTCATATGAAGAACGGTTGAGGGGAACACTGGCTTTATCTCGAGGCATTGGGCAAATAATGCATGAGAAACTAAAAGTTTCATATCTATTGAAAACAACAGAAGTGACACATAGTGGTGTTGGCCTGTGATTTATATACAAAACAGAAGGTCTTTAAGTTGGCTGTTCATTAAAAGTAGGCAAGGAAATGTGATATGTTGAAGAACCCAAAGATAATGTGCAACTTCCTTTGCGTATTATATACTGCGTACTTTTATCACCGTTCTGAGAGGCAAAAGCATCTAATGTGGATCTTTCTAACAACAGCCTTAAGTAAGAATCCTCTTGGGCCCGTTTCTTTGCAGCATTGATTTTAAAATTCTTCAACTGGCTTTCAAACTACTCCATGGTCTTACCCGCCTTGTGTTTGTAACCTCTATCAACGCTACAACTCTCCAAGAAAGTTCACTCCTCCAATTCTATGGGGCGGCACGGTATCACAGTGGTTAGCACTGCTGCTTCACAGCTCCAGGGACCTGGGTTCAAATCCCGGCTCGGGTCGCTGTCTGTGTGGAGTTTGCACATTCTCCCTGTGTCTGCGTGGGTTTCCTCCGGGTGCTCCGCTTTCCTCCCACAGTCCAAAGATGTGCGGGCTAGGTTAATTGGCCATTCTAAATTGCCCCTTAGTGTCCTGGGATGCATAGGTTAGAGGGGTTGGTGGGTAAATATGTAGGGATATGTGGTAGGGCCTGGGTGGGATTGTGGTTGGTGCAGACTCGATGGGCTGAATGGCCTCTTTCTGCACTGTAGGATTCTATTCTATTCTATTCTATTCTATTTTCTATTCTAACATTTAGTGCATTCCAGATTTTAATTGGTGGCCATGCCTTCTGTTACCCAAGTCCTAAGTTCTGGAATTTCCTTTGTAAACATTTTCTTAAACACATTGGTTAAAACCTACTCCTCTGACCAAGCTTTTGGTCTTCTGCCCTAATACCTCCTTATTGGGGCAAATGTCAAATTTTGTCTGGTAATGATTATTGTATTGTTTTATCATGTTAAAAGTTCAATTTAAATGCAAATTATTGTTGTAAGAATTAAGTAATTAGTCTTTTTTTAAACCGTGAGAAATATTCTATGCAGACATGGTGGCCAGTTTATTACTCAAAAACTCGTTTACCAGGTGCTCTTACTTTAGGAGAAAAGGACTGTGGTTCAAACTTGGTTCTCTTACAATACTTGCAAGTGCAAGAAGCAACTCTGATACAAATTAACTTTCCCCAAACTAAAACACACACACTACCCACTTTGGTGAACTTGACAGGGTTGTTGGATTCAATTCACTGAGCTTGCGTCGATGGATGAACTCAGGATCGTCTTGGTATGAAAATGGATCTCGCACATCCTCTCGTCGCAGCAGGCTGGTCAAGTCTTCTCTGGGGTCATCTCCAGATATCTATTTTTATCCCTTTCTCCCAGCCCTGCTGGAAGGTTCTCTGGCTTTCAGCAAATAGGGTCACAGGGTGGTGGTCACAGCACCCAATAAAGTTAGACCAGGTCATCCTTGGGGTCCATTTCTTAGGTGTCCTGGATGCACATATCCCTGTTCAATTTTATGTTGGTTCTAGTTGTTTTGGCCATTGACCACAAAAGGAAAATTTATTGAATGGTGTCTATGATGTAAAATATACTCAAAAAAGGTTAACTTGTGAAGAGCCTGCTATCCCAATGGAAAGTATTTTCACGTCGCTGCCTCTACAGTTCCTCAAAATAAATAAAAACCCCCATCAAACAGAATTATGGAGATTGGATCAATAGCAAAACACAGCAGATGCTTAAAATCTGAAATAAAAACAAAACGCTGGAAATAATCATGTCAGGAAGCAGTGGTAGAGAGAAAAATAGATATTTCAGTTGATGTGGGGAGATTTTGGGAACGTGGTGTATTTAGCTGTCTGAAGAATCACATTTTTGCTTCCACACCCACATCATGAAACCTTTTTGCATTTGTTCTTTCCTCCCCAATCTTCCTAACGTATTAAATATCCTTGACCTCATTTGCACAGCCCTGTGTGGGATTGATCCACACTTCCCGTCCTTTGTATCAAGGTGCCTTTCCCTCTTCTGATCCTGGCTTTCATGTTGTACCACAATTCTGGCTGATACTTATTCAAGCAACATTTATTCCTTGTTTATTTCATTAGCTGTTTGAGGACCTTGCTGGAACAGGATTACCAACCACTCCTGCTTTGGTGAACATTTTGATTATAAACAAAGTACTCATACAAATGTATGAATGAGGAGGAGTAAGTAGGTAGGTCACTTGTGCCATTCAATAAGATCATGGCTGATCTGATTGGAACCTCCACTCCACGTTCCCACCTCTCCCTGATAACCATTCATCCCCTTGCTCATTCAGAACCTATCTGGAAGTCTCCTCTCACTCTTCTAAATTCCAGCAGATACAAACCTACCCTGGCCAACCTTTCCCCATTCCTGCTATTAGTCTAATAAACCTTCTCTGAAACACTTCCAACATATTTACATCCTTAAATATGAATACTGTATTCCAGATGTGGTCTCTCCAATGTCCTGTACAACTGAAGCATAACCTCCCTAATTTTGTATTCAATTCCCCTCACAATATTGTTAGTTTTCCTAATTATTTGCTGTGCCTGCATACTAAACTGCTAAAGGTGTGATTTACTTCACATGACAGACAAGCTTTTAAGTCTTGGACTTAGTTTTTGAGTTCTGTTTCGAAGAATATGCTGAGAAGGAAGACTGCCCTAACTCGCTCCCTGCTGGAAATTGTGTGTGGTTAGTAATCTGCTGCCAGATCATCATGAGTATAACTTGTATGAATTTGGTGAACCGAAATGCAGAGATGCAAAGAATTGATCCAGCTTGATATTCTCCTCCACCTTCACACGAGGGAGCTCTAGCTAGACTGCATCAAAACCCTGCAATTGTTATCCTATTATAAAACCTATTCTCCAAAGTCCATGTCTGCTGAAAGCCTATTCATTTGTCATCCAGTTGCATGCTGGAGCCTCTTTAAAAAGTGATAGTTATACCTCCTGAGGACAATTGTGTGTACTGGTTTGTGCAAATTGTTTTACAATAAAAGTTGATTGAAAGAAGCCGGTTAAAGTTTATTTTATTCTGGTTCTAATAGTAGTGAAGGTAAGTGAGTTAAACTTTTTAACTAATGGTGCAAACTGCAGCATACGCTGCACACTCCTCCCATCCTGGATTTAACAAAAATTGTAGAAAGTTGAAGCCCCAGCCCTGATCCCTGTGGCACATCACTCGTTACATCTCGTCAACAAAAAACCCATTTATGCCTACAATTTCCTGTTAGCCAGCCAATCTTCTATCCATGCCAATGTTACCCCTATACCATGAGTTTTTATTTCCCACAAAAACCTTTGATGTGGCAACTTATCAAATGCCTTCTGGAAATTTAAATACAGTACATCCACCAGTTCCTCTTTATCTACAAATTACTTCTTCAAAGAACTCCAAATAAATTGGTTAAACATAATTTATCTCTCAGAAAACCATGTTTACTCTGCTTAATTACCTTGAATGTATTACTCTCCTTATCCCCCAGGTGATGCACAAACTCCAGAGCTTATTCACCAGAGTCCTTCCTTTAGAAACATGCATATTAGTTCCCTTAACCAAGCAGCAATCATATGCCAAAAGTTGAACCATGGATGTCTAATTCCCAACACTAGAACAAAGAACAATACAGCACAGGAACAGGCCCTTCGGCCCTCCAAGCCTGCACCGCTCATATGCCCAACTAGACCATTCGTTTGTATCCCTCTATTCCCAGTCTGTTCATGTGGCTATCTAGATAAGTCTTAAACGATCCCAGCGTGTCCGCCTCAATCACCTTGCTTGGCAGTGCATTCCAGGCCCCCACCACCCTCTGTGTAAAATACGTCCCCCTGACATCTGTGTTGAACCTTGCCCCCCTCACCTTGAACCCGTGACCCCTTGTGTTCGTCACCTCCAACCTGGGAAAAAGCTTCCCACTGTTCACCCTATCTATGCCCTTCATAATTTTATACGCCTCTATTAGGTTGCCCCTCATCCTCCGTCTTTCCAGGTAGAACAACCCCAGTTTACCCAATCTCTCCTCATAGCTAAGACCCTCCATACGAGGCAACATCCTGGTAAACCTTTTCTGTACTCTCTCCAGAGCCTCCACGTCCTTCTGGTAGTGTGGCGACCAGAACTGGACGCAGTATTCCAAATGTGGCCGAACCAACGTTCTATACAGCTGCAACATCATAAGCAAACTTTTATATTCTATGCCCCATCCAATAAAGGCAAGCATGCCATATGCCTTCTTCACCACCCTCTCCACCTGTGCTGCCACCTTTAAGGATCTGTGGACTTGTACACCCAGGTCCCTGTGTGTCTATACTCCTGATGGTTTTGCCATTTATTGTATAGCTCCCCCTTACATTTGATCTACCGAAATGCATCACTTCGCATTTATCTGGATTAAATTCCATCTGCCATTTCTCCGTCCAATGTTGCAGCCTATCTATATCCTGCTGTATTCTCTGACAATGTTCATCACTATCCGCAACTCCAGCAATCTTTGTGTCGTCCGCAAACTTACTGATCACACCAGCTACATCTTCCTCCAAATCATTTATATATATCACAAACAGCAGAGGTCCCAGTACAGAGCCCTGCGGAACACCACTAGTCACAGACCTCCAACCGGAAAAAGACCCCTCCACTGTTACCCTCTGTTTTCTATGGCTAAGCCAGTTCTCCACCCATCTAGCTAGCTCACCTTTTATCCCATGAGATTTAACCTTTTGCACCAGCCTGCCATGAGGGACCTTGTCAAACGCTTTACTAAAATCCATATAGACGACATCCACGACCCTTCCCTCGTCAATCGTTTTTGTCACCACCTCAAAAAACTCAACCAAATTTGTGAGGCATGACCTCCCTCGTACAAAACCATGCTGTGTGTCGCTAATGATATTATTCAGTTCTAAATGCGCATATATCCTATCTCTAAGAATCTTCTCCAACAATTTCCCTACCACGGACGTCAAGCTCACCGGCCTATAATTACCCAGGTTATCTTTGCTACCTTTCTTAAATAACGGGACCACGTTTGCTATCCTCCAATCCTCTGGGACCTCACCTGTGTCCAGTGAAGAGACAAAGATTTCTGTTAGAGGCCCAGCAATTTCATCTCTTGCCTCCCTGAAGAGTCGAGGATAGATGCCATCTGGCCCTGGGGATTTGTCTGTCTTAATGTTTCCTAAAAAACCTAACATTTCCTCCCTTGTAATTGAGATTTTTTCTAACGGGTCAACACATCTCTCTGAGACACTACCAGTCAACATGTCCCTCTCCTTTGTGAATACTGGTGCAAAGTATTTGTTTAGGATCGCACCTACTTCCTTTGGTTCTAAGCATAATTCCCCTCCTTTGTCCCCGAGAGGTCCGATTCTTTCCCTAACAACCCTCTTGTTCCTAACGTATGTATAAAATGCCTTAGGATTCTCCTTAATCCTGTCTGCCAAGGACATTTTGTGACCCCTTTTTGCCCTTCTAACTCCCTGCTTGAGTTCTTTTCTACTTTCTCTGTATTCCTGCAACGCTCCATCTGTTTTTAGCTGCCTGGACCTCATGTATGCCTCTTTTTTCTTTTTGATTAGACCCACAATTTCACTGGTTATCCACGGCTCCCGAATCCTACCTTTCCTATCCTTCCTCTTTACAGGCATATACCTGTTCTGCAGTCCTATCAACTGCTCCTTAAAAGACTCCCACATGCCAGATGTGGATTTACCCTCGAACAGCTTCTCCCTATCAACAGTCACCAAATCCTGCCTAATCCGGCTGTAGTTAGCCTTCCCCCAATTCAGCACCTTAACCATAGGACAGCACATCTTTTTCCATTACTATCCTAAAGTTTACAGAATTGTGGTCACTATTTGCCACATGTTCCCCGACTGCAACTTTGATGACCTGACCGGGCTCATTGCCCAGTTCTAGGTCCAGTATAGCCCCCTCTCGAGTTGGACTGTCAACATATTGTTCCAAAGAACCTTCCTGTATGCATTTTATAAATTCTTCCCCGTCCAGGCCCCCAGCCCTAAGCGATTTCCAGTCTATGTGAGGGAAATTAAAGTCTCCCACTACAACAACCCTATTTTTTCTGCACCTGTCCAGAATCTCCTTACATATCCATTCCTCAACTTCCTGTGGGCTGTTGGGATGCCTGTAGTATACCCCCAGCATAGTGACTGCGCCCTTCCTGTTTCTGAGCTCCACCCACAGTGACTCGTTACCTGACCCAAATTGTCCACCCTCTGTATCGCTGTAATATGCTCCCTAAGCAGCATTGCTACTCCCCCACCTCTCCTAGCCCTTCTCTGTCTCGCCTAAAACACATACCCCGGAATATTCAGCTGCCTGTCCTGTCCTTTTAACCAAGTCTCCGTCACTGCAACCACATCCAAGTTCCGTGGTCTTGCCCATGACGCTCCTTGCATTGAAGCAGATGCACTCCAGACCTCCAGGCCCACTGAGGTCATCCTCCCCCAGAATGCACTTCCTCTTAGACAGCCTTGTCTTGGCCCCAACCTCATCCCCAGCCTCTATGCTTATTGACCTATTGTTCTGATCCCCACCCCCCTGCCACATTAGTTTAAACCCACCCGAACCACACTAGCAAAACTCCCAGCTAGGATATTCGTGCCCCTCCAGTTTAGGTGTAACCCATCCTTCTTGTACAGATGCCATCCTCTCTTGAAGACTTCCCAGTGATCCACGAATTTGAAACCCTCCCTCCTGCACCAGTCCTTTAGCCATGCGTTCAGCTGTACAATCTCCCTGTTCCTAGCCTCACTAGCTTGTGGCACTGGGAGTAGTCCAGAGATCGCTACCCTAGAGGCCCTGCTTTTTAGCCTACTACCCAACTCCCTGAATTGCTCTTTCTGCCTACGCCATTTGCACCAATGTGGACAATGATCTCTGTCTGGTTACCCGCCCCTTTTAGGATGCTTCCTACCCGCTCAGACATCCAGGACCCCGGCACCAGGGAGGCAGACTACCATCCTGGAGTCTTGTTCGCACCCACAGAACCACCTGTCTGTGCCTTTAACTACTGCATCCCCCACTACTATTGCTCTCCTAGTCCCCCTCTTTCCCTTCTGAGCCACAGAGCCCAATTCTGTGCCAGTGACCTTGTCACCGTGGCTTACCCCTGGAGTGTCATCTCCTCCTTCCCCCCCCCCCACAGTATCCAAAACGGTATACTTATTTTGGAGGGGGACAACCACAGGGGATCCCATCACTGACTGCTCTCTCCTGTCTGTCACCCATCCCTTACTGTTAAAGGGGGACAACCACCGGGGTACTCTCTGGTGTATGACCTTTACCCTTCCTAACCGTGACCCACATGTCTTCCTCTCATGGCCCTGGTGTGACGACCTGCCTGTAACTTCTCATTTTCCCTCACTAGACTAAAGTCACCGAGCCGCAGCTTCAGTTCCCTAACGCGGTCTCTCAGGAGCTGCAGTTCGACGCACCTGGTGCAGATATGGACTTCCGGGAGGCTAGGCGACTCCATGAACTCCCACATCCGACACCAACAAACTGGCCTCCCACTCATAATTACCCCTTTCTTTAAATTACTGGAAGAACGAAGAACAGAACCTACCCTGCCTCTGCCTGTTTACGCCGAAGCCCGTTGAGCCAAAGCCCTTCAACTCCGCTGCCCGCTGAATAGTGCGGCCTGCTTTTAAACCTCCCGCGTGCTAAAAAAAAACTCAAAAACCCTTCCCAGAACACCCCGCGGCCTACTTCCGGTTTAGTTTGAAACTTTAAAACATAAATAAATAAATAAAGCCTGCGAATATGTACTTTAAAGGTCAATTTCTCACCCTAGCACTCCTGCAACAAAATTGATCCTCCTTGCCTCGCTGCAGAAGAACTAAGATTTAGAATTGCTCCATTTGTTAAATTTCCTGTGGGTGGCAGTAAAGTTTTGTAGCCATTATTTTCTGTTTACAATAAGGTAAGTATTCAACAAAAAGTTCTTTCAGAAGGGAATTCATTGTGAAATGAACAAACTCCCACTTTAACTAAATACTCACATGTGTTCCAGTTCAGAGGATCTTTGAATTTCCCTTATGGACAGAGCTATAGGAAATGCTGGAAATACTCAGTATTTTAGTTAACGTTCAATACCTTTCATCCACAAGATTCCTGACTGGATTTTTTTTCAGAATCTGTAATATTTTGCTGACTGATGTAGGTAATGGTGGCCGGTGTCCTGTACAAAGGAACTGGCTTATTTCATTGACGTGTATCTGCATGACGAGTTTTGTATATAAATAACATTAGACAGCTGCCTGAATTCAACAGTATTTTGCTCAGAAGTAGGGAAAGATATCTGCTATCAATGTCGGCCAAAAGTAGACAATGCAGTTGCTTCACGTCAGTTAACTATTGGTACATTTCTTTGAGAATAATCAACATAATACAAAAGTAAAAGCAAAATGCTGGATTGGCAGCATCTGTGGAGAGAGTCAACATTCTTCCAGTTTGCATTGGGCATCACTGGAGCATTACAGCAGGCCGAGGGCGGCCACGGCCTGAGAGCAAGATGCTGAGTTGAAATGGCAAGTGACTAGAAGGTTGGGGGTCATGCTTATAGTGTTTCCGCAAAGTGGTCACCCAGTCTGCGCTTAGTCTCCCCAAAGTGAGATGGCCACATTAAGAACAGTGAGTAGAACAGACCAAATTGAAGGAGGGGCAAGTAAAATGCTGCTCAACATGAAAGGAGTAGCTAAGTGCCTGGATAGTGAGCAGGTAAAGGGGCAGGTATTGCATCTTCTGCAACTGCATGGGAAGGTGCTGTGGGAGGGGGTTGAAGGGTTTGGGGAAATGGAGTAGATCAGGGTGTAACAAACAAAAAAATTGACGTTGGGTAGTGGAGTCATGGTCCAGGTGGAGGTAGGAGGAAGTGTTTGATTTGGAGCTGAGCCTTTGCAAGGTAAAGGTCAGTACACCAGACAACAATAGCACCAGCCTTGTCAACAGGTTTGATTAAGGCAGGGTTAGTAGACTGGAGAGAATGGAGTGCAGTAAGTTCAGAAGGAGACAGGTTGGAGTGGGTAAGAGGAGCAGAGAAACTGAAGCGGCTGACGTTATGCCAAAAGTTCTCAATAAGATCGGTAGCAGGCTAGAGGAAGACTGAAAGTGCATGAAAGGATCCATTGAATAGGGAGAGGACTCCTACCCAAAGAAGTGAGCACGGAGATGAATGTGACTAAAAGTAGTTGTGTAACAGGTTGAAATACAAGACTTTAGAAACAGAATTCTGTATTTGAAAAGAAAGCAAAAAAAAAAACCAATATTGAATCAAGGACAACTTTATTGCTGCCAGAAGCACCTCAGCAGTACAACCGCACTTTTTCAAAGAATGCAGTACCTTATTCAGACTATAGAGAGAGAGCACTGTGCCCAAAGTCAGATGATTTAAGAAACAGGTAGGGAAAAAAAAATAACGATTACTTTTTTTTCCACATTCAGGATCAGTTAAAGCATAGTGGAGCTAAAATAGGTTTAATAACTGCCCATTTAGAATTATTTTTGATCTTATGTGAATTCCTGGTAATAAAACCCACTGTGATGTGAACTGAAGTTTGTTTTATATAAAAGTTTAAAACTCAGGTTTGTGTAAACTAAACTGATGAAGATTTATGGCAAGTTTATGGTTTCCCAAAAATGGCACAACTCAATTAAAGGACAAATAAATAGGCATCTTCTAAATGGTGATGCACCACTTCAGTTAACTGATTAAAGTATTAATTTACAAAATGCTCAGAATTCACATAAAATCAACCATATCCTTAAAAAAATACATTTCCCGGAGACCCAAAAGATCTTCCAAATTAAAGGAAATAAAACTCAAAAAGTGCTGTTTCCATTATAAAACAAATTTACAGAGCTATTCAGCCATGTTAAAAACCTCTCATTCATAACTAAAACCTTCCAGCAATTTCAGCTTTTGGGCAGTTAAGAGAAGCTTGGCCACTCAAGAAAATTTGCTGACTTAACAATTTCTGCTTCACATCACATATCCTGAAGAGTTACAAAAAATACCCCCCTCCAAAAATCCTCTTCAGCGAAGGTCAGTGTATGTAAGACAACATGCACAAACATATTTAAGCACAAGGAACTACAGGATGAAATTGGACGGTAAACAACTAGGCTGTAAAATTTGAATAGGTCACACAGCGAATTGTGGGCTTGGAACAGGGAGAACAGACGGCACAAGAACAGAAAAGATTTAGAAATAGATGCAATTATACTGACAACACGAGAGAAAACTTTAAGATTGCTACAACTTTTTTTGTTCAAGTTTTTGGGTCTTTTAATTTTTTTTAGTATATTCTTTTTCATACTTTTTGAGTGCTTGAATAAATGGTTACATTAAAATTAGCAGCATGAAAATGTTTGGCTCACTTCATTTCAGCCTGGTAAGGTATGCCCTTCAACACTGTCTTCTTCCATATAAAGTAGCACAAGTCTTAAACTTTAGCCACTTTGGCCAGTTAGATGACTGTAACTGGCTGAAGTGGAGGACATGGAGAGATACTGCTCTCTTTAATCTGTAGATTTGTGCCACAGCTAGAGGTTACAGTATCCATCCCCACAATTTCTTGACTGCCGTCCTCATTGTACAAACGCTTTATGCCATCATAGAAGTCATCCACTTCCATCTCTTCTACTTTACGTTTTGCCGAGGCCTGCTTGAAGCTGTAGGAAACAGGCAGGCGTCGGCAGGGTGCTGCTGTACTGCCAATTCTCTTGGTGGCGTCCTTGACAACCAACGCTGGCTCTGTGGTAGGGGAGGAATATAATCTATGTGCTCCCCTAGCACATGGCACCATGGTTTGCTTGCAGGGGTTGTAGATGTACACCGCATTGGGTGGTAGAGAAGCCTGAAATGTGGAAAGGTGTCCAGCCACAAGCTCTCGACAACGAATTAGCTGTACGCTATCGATCTGAAAAACAGTTATTTGAATATCAGTGTTAAAAAAGCCAGGAGGCCCATAATTGATTGATGCATTAAATACTGTCACACAAAGTCAATCCACAATAATTTTAGATATTTGAAACCTTAAATATTGCTTTCCGCCCTCTCAAAAGGAGTTCCATTTCCAGGCAGTTGCAGCAATGAATACACCTTAAAACTCTTGATCCCAGGTACATTTAATATTCTAATAAAGTGGATCTAGCTTTAGCAGACATTTTAGGATTTTATCCAAACTTGTTCGGTGGTTACACTTAACTGTAATGGTCCTGTGTGCTGAAGCAATTGAATGGTTCTGTACTGAACTGGTTGCAGTCAATAGTAAATTCTATGTTTCCTTTCTTGCATTCCACAGGAGGGATAAGAACAAGGAAATCAGAGCAGGGGAAGGCCATTTGACCCTTCAAGCCTGCATTATCATTCTATAAGATCACGGCTGATTTTCCACTTTCCTGCATCATCGCCATATCTCTTAAGTATCCAAAAACATATCAGCCAGTCTTGAATATACACAACAACCAAGGATTCACAGCTTAGTGAGAATTCAAAAGATTCACGATCTTTTTAAGTGAAGAAATTAATTCATACCTGCGCCCTTTTCAGCAGATCAATAGTGAGAGCTAGCCAATCAGGAATTGATGTTTCCAGCTTGAGACTGATGATCGCCAGTGCAAGTGTAGAGCCCTTGAACTGCAGAAGCTGGTGACAGGCCACACACTGTTGTAGCTGCCTGATAAGGAGTGCAATATGTTGAGATGGGGTCATCTTAGGCGGGTTGCTGAGTAACTGGGGACAGTTGGATATCACCATCGCATGAAACTAAACAAACATTTAAAAAGATCACAGTGACAAAGAAAACATTGTTACAAGGTACTCAAGCAAGAAATAAACTTGAAAATGCACAGATTTCAAGTATTATAGATCCTCCACATGCCAGAGAGACATTTTTCCCTTCATCGCAGGGCACTGATGCTAACTGTTAGATTTTTGTGCCACCTGACTTTAGATTAGCTGATTCAACACCAATTAAAACTAGGCCCTTCATGTTCTGCACTACTTAGCTACTATCAGTTTTACTGGTCAAAATGCACCAGGAAGAATGGCAGAGAAAATAACGCACAAGATGAACATTCTATAAATAACATCTGTAGAAATACCGAGAGGGCAGCAGGTGGAACAGACTTTGGAAAGCCAGGTCATTCCCTTGCCTGCTGTGCTCTCTTTCAGCTGCTTGGCACGGTAAGTTAAGGGAACAGAAATGAGCCCCCCACCTAACCAACAATGAAATTCAAGTATTAATACATAAATATTTCCAAGGGTTATGGATAGGTACCTAAACACCAACAGATGACAGTATTTAAATCCTGGTGTTTAATTCATCACGGAAATAGGATCCTTACCATTAGTTGTAATTTACAGGATCCAGAAGTAGTACACACGATCATCCTCAACACCGGTGCCCCACCAGGCTGTGTTCTCAACCCCCCTTATACACCAATGACTGTGTGGCCAAATTCCCCTCCAACTCGATTTTCAAATTTGCTGACGACACCACCGTAGTGGGTCGGATCTCAAACAAAGACGAGACAGTGTATAGGAATGAGACAGAATCTGGTGAACTAGTGCGGTGACAATAATCCCTCCCTTAATTGTCAACAAAACGAAGGAGATTGTCATCGACTTCAGGAAGCGTAAAGGAGAACATGCCCTTGTCTACATCAACGGGGACCAAGTAGAAATGGTCGAGAGCTTCAAGTTTTTTTTAGGTGTCCAGCTCAGCAACAACTTGTCCTGGTCCCCCCATGCCGATACTATAGTTAAGAAAGTCCACCAACACCTCTACTTTCTCAGATGACTAAAGAAGTTTGGCATGTCAGCTATGACTCTCACCAACTTTAACAGATGCACCATGTATCTGGTTGTATCACAGCTTGGTATGGCTTCTGCTCTGCCCAAGACCGCAAGAAACTACAAAAGGTCGTGAATGTAGCCCAATCCATTGACTCTGTCTACACTTCCCGCTGCCTCGGCAAAACAGCCAGCATAATTAAGGACCTCATCATGCACCCCAGACATTCTCTCTTCCACCTTCTTCTGTCGGGAAAAAGATACAAAAGTCTGACGTCATGTACCAACCAACTCAAGAACAGCTTCTGCCCTGCTGCTATCAGACTTTTTGAATGGACCTACCTTGCATTAAGTTGATCTTCCTCTACACCCTAGCTATGACTGTAACACTACATTCCACATTCTCTCGTTTCCTTTTCTATGTACAGTATGCTTTGTCTGTATAGCGTGCAAGGAACAATATTTTTCACTGCATACTAATACATGTGACAATAATAAATCAAATCAAAACATTTTGCCCAATCACTCCAACAATGCAATTGTTACTATAATATGCAACCAGAGGGGTTGAAGTAAATAGTACCGATGTATTTAAGGGGAATCTAGATAAATGCATGAAGGAGAAGGGAGGATTAAGATGATAGATTTAGGGCAAGATTTTCTACACCCTCTGCGATGTGTTTTGCAGTGGCAGAGGCAGCCACCTTTGGCCAGTGGTGGCATCTTCTGGTCCCGCTGCTGTCAATGGGTTTCCCATTATTCGCACTCTCCACCGACAGGACTGCAAGATCCCATCAGCAGGAAAGGCCAGAAAATCCCATCCTTGGGAGCGGAAAGGTTCAAGTGGTGCCTAAACACCAGCATAAACTGACTGGGCTGAATGGCCTGTTTGTGTCATATATCCATGTAATGTTAAGCGGAAACTAGCCCTTTCAATACATGGAAGCAAGGGCGGGGTGGAATCTGAACAAATGTCTCTTGTACTATTCCTTTATGGTGTAGTTTGAGCCATTACTGTGCATGCAGGTAATTGCAGTTACTGAGGTAATGCCTCAGTGGTAACTTTAATGTTGATGAATGTTCCATCCCTCAGTCTATAGTTTAGAACTTGTGTCGTTTGCAGGAAGGTTGGCAACTTAATATACCATGGTTCAATACATAATATACCATTTTGCAGCAGCACAAGACTATGACCAAATTACCTGTGGACAATGCAGCAATTTTCCAAGAAACGTATTTCAAAATAAGTGTACATATGAAGACAAACTTATAGCACGTTACATCATGCAGCACAGCATGGCTTCATTCCAGGTCACTTTTCAAGTTGTGAAGTCACTTTTAGTGGAGAAAGTATATTTCTATGGCAACAATAGACATATGCACACTAAACCAGTTTACACACACTATGGGTACAGCTGAAGTTTGTCCATCCTCCTCCTCAATAGGGAATGGTGTTCTTGTAGATAAATTGTCTAAACAGTCACAAAGTATTTGTATGAAAGTGATATGGAGTTTTGGAGTAATTACTCGAATGCATTTACCCAAAGTCTTACATACTTACAATATGAAGGAAATCCAAAGGTGTTGCTGTGTGCAGATCCCAGTTCAGTTTATCCAGTACAATCCTCTCCATTCTCAGAATATCTGCAGATGAACAACCACAATTGCTGTTCTTTACCAAATCCTTTAGAGATGGAATGATCTGTAGAAGAGCAATACAAGAGAATGATTTTATAAGTACCAAGTATGCATCAAACCAGAATAAACAGATGCAGATAAAAATAATACAACATTTGTATCTTTCAGTTCCCTCAAAGCATTAGAAATCCACTTCACTGCTCAGTATAAGCCTGTAGGATTTTTCTACGCATCTTGAGGCATCTCTGAAGATCCTAATGAAGGTCAATTCCACATTTTTAAGCTGTCACAATGGTACAGGTTTTTGGTCTAGTCACAAATGTAAAAATGCTACTAAATACTTTGCAGTATAACACAAAGTTAAAGTCACCATAATTAAAACAAACATTACACAGCATCATTTTGAAACAAATATGACAACATAAGCATTCAATAACCTTTAGTTTTGATGTTACAAAAGGCTAGTACATTTTCTAGGAGCGATACTAATCAACTCTTAGGAGGTTCGGGGTTAGATTTGTAAGCTGCACCTTCAAGACTGGCTTCAGAGCATTAGCTAAAGCTCAAGGTAGAATAATCCATCTTCAAAAACATGTTTAACTCATTATCATTTACCTGTTTACACAGAACAGTCTTTAGGAACTAAAATGCATGGATTTCAATTTGATCTGCCATGAAATAGTAAGATATGACTTGCTGCATTGCAAATAGTAAATTCTCAATCTCAGTTGCAGTCAATGAAAAAAAATAACAAGGCTTCTGAATGCATACAACATTTTTTGAATGGTTTGGGAACAATAGTGTCTGCGTGGGTTTCCTCCGGGTGCTCCGGTTTCCTCCCACAGTCCAAAGATGTGCGGGTTAGGTTGATTGGCCAGGTTAAAAATTGCCCCTTAGAGTCCTGAGATGCGTAGGTTAGCGGGATTAGTGGGTATATATGTGGGGGTAGGGCCTGGGTGGGATTGTGGTCGGTGCGGACTCGATGGGCCGAATGGCCTCCTTCTGCACTGTAGGGTTTCTATGATTTCTATGAATAGAAGGGGTAGCGGGGTGAAAAGAAATATAAAATAAATTTTGCCAATTTAAAAATAATAAGTAGTTTACCAACCTCATCTTCTTCATTGGTTTTAGCTGCCAGGAAGAAACAACTGATGGCTATACACCACAGGTACTTTGGACGTGCCTTGAAAATCAAGAAAAGTAAAATTAATTCTTCAAAACTATTAAAAAGAGTACGTATTTCAAAAACTTAATTCTAAGGAATTACGTAGACCAGTCATGTATTTTTCTCTCTGTGGTTGAAGTCACAAATTGCATTTTGTATGTTCAAAGCCAAGAATAACAAACTACACTGTGGTTATGTGAGCTATGTCAGGAATCTAATTTACATTTTCAACTGCTCACTACAGTGCAGTCAACAGATCATCCAGAACACCAAGTAAAACTAGAAATAAAACTAGGTTGGTTCATGACAAATTACATATATGGCAATGGCTGAAGTTTTATGCTTTAATACCCTATGTTTACATAAATGCCGCTGGCCATGTAACATTTAGAAAAACTCAAAAGAAGGCATTTAAAAAGTTCTGCAACAGCAGATCGTTATCACATAGGAGCTACTGCACAGCCAGGCCATTTGGACCATATGCACTATACCAGTGTTTATGTTCCACATAAGCTCCCTCCCATCCTCTTCATCTAACACAATTAGCATAACCTTCTCTTCCTTTCTCCTTCATAGTTCCCCATAATACATCTATGGGGGTCGGTTTAGCTCAGTTGGCTGGATAGCTGGTTAACGACGCCAACAGCACAGGTTCAATTCCCGTACTGGGAATATTCACGAGGTGAATAACTGAGGTTATTCACGAAGGCCCGCCCTCTCAACCTTGCTCCTCACCCAAGGTGTGGTGATCCTCAGGTTAAATCACTACCAGTCAGTGCCTATGGTCACCTGGGACTATGGCAACTTAAAAGGTAAGTTTATAAAAAGCTAAAAATCGAGAGAAAAGCACAACCGCTAACTTTAAAAAGAGAGATGGCAATACAAACACATCCATGTTTGGACATGCTATGGGCTGCCACCTCGGTTTCTCCACTAAATTGCACAATTTTATTAAGATGGACTTCGCTGAAGATTTGCCGGATTTGTATGTATAGTTTTGAAGAGGGGCTCATATTATGAAAGGTTCCCACTGGAAAATTGGGACAAGATTATTTCTGTTGGTTATCTCGTTGGGTTTGTAACAATTTAGGAGTGTCCCCGCCGGATGGTGACAAATTGGGGAACCTCACCTGGGGGTGGTCGTAACAACATGAACTAAATCTGAACATAATTACTTCAAACAAAATCTAGTCATTTTCCTTCTAGAAATAAACAGAAAGCGAGTAAAAGAGGTTTTCATAATGATATACAAGGTCCTTACCTTTACCAGAGCTAAAAACCTGTCCAAAATAGTGATGGCAAGAGAAAGGGTTTCTGGATAAAAGTGAAATTTGCTGTTCAAGTCAGCCAGCCACTGGATCACCTCATCCCGCTGTGCTGGAGAGACATCTGTATCCTGCAGAAGCAAACAGAAACCAGTTAAGAGGATTTCCATACAGATGCTGGCTTACAAAATGTATTTGTAACTAAAGGAATTTAATTAGACTAGGATTGATAAGACATTTCACACATCATGACATCAAATGTACAAGCAATACTGGGACATGGCATAATTTTCTCCAACACCCAAATGAATCCACTTCCCTCAAAATAATAAATTTCTTCAGAATGGCAAACAGATGCTCTGGACTATAACTTACACTGCTGTTTATTTTGTCCACTATGAGTTCATTGAGCCACAAGCTTCAAGTCCCACTCCAGGGCTTGAACACAATAATTAAGGTTGAAGCTCCAGTGCAGTACTGAGGGAATGCTTCATTGTTGGAGATGCCAATTCCTTCAGAGGAGATATTAAACTAAGGTCCCATCTACCAGCTCAAATAGATGTAAAAGATCCCGCAATACTATTTCAAACAGAAGGAGTTACCCCAGTGTTCTGGCCAATATTTCTCTCTGAATGCACACGAAAAAAGTTTATCTAGTCATTATTACATTGCCATTTGACAGTTTGTCTTGTGCAAATTAGCTGTCATGTTTCCTGCATTACAACATTGAAAATACCAACTGTAAAGCCTTTGAGGTGTCCAGTTATTGTGCAAAGCGCTATATAAATGCAAGTCTTTCTTTTCTGTCACAAATTATTAAGAGTAGTTGGCAATATAGTTCAGTGCGTTGATAATCCCCAGTTATATATGCCATGCTCACCGCTCATCAGGTAAATGACATTTCCTATCACGGCAAGAGTCAATTACAAAGGCACTGTTTATATTTTTTTTATTTATGGAATGTGGGCATCACTGGCTGGGTCAGCATTTATTGCCCATCCCTAATTGCCCCTTGAACTGAATGGCTTGCTAGGCTATTTCAGAAAGTCAGTTAATAATCAACCACATTATAACTTAAGTGCAGTGACTATTCCAGGAAGTACTATAGGCACTTGTAATCTAAAAGGCTTTGCTGATTTCAGGTAATGCCAGGTCCTCAAGCAAGTTCAAATAAACTGCACATACCTCATTAAAGTGAGATTAATTTAGGATTATGGATGCAATAGTTAGCAATTAGGGGAGACAGTTGCTAAACAAGATTAAAGATGTTGATTACTTAACTCAAGTTTTACCATTCACTGTACATATCACATTAAAACACTTATACTTCTCATAAGCAATGGGTATAGCCATAGCTTACAGAGCAGGTAGCGGCCTCTTTGTTGGAACAAGCAAAAACTAATCCCATCAACCTGATCTCTCACCATAACCAGGCATCTTCCTTTCCAAATATTTATCTATTTCCTCTTGACACAATGACACTTGTCACAATCATTTTGTGGCAAAGCATTTGATGTTAAACAATCCTGTGCAAAGTTTCTCACAAACCTTAACCTCAGTCTCAGTGGTAATCTTAAATCAATCTTGTTATTTACTGCCCAACATAAAGAAATTCCCTGCTTTATCAAAGTTTTTTTCATAATTTTAAAAACATCCATTTTGCTCTCTGAACTCCAGCAGAAATAAGTCACCAAGTCCCCTCTAGTGATTATCCCTCAAATTCTGGTGGAACAATGCTGTATATGCCCTACGGTTTTAATATAATTTCTGTAATAGAACACCCCAAACAGCATTAATAAATATAACCTATACATTACATTTATACAAAATAATCTTTGCTCTTGCACCCTGTATTTATTAAACCCAGTTGCTATTCTTTTTAAAGGCTTATCTACCTACACCGTCAAGGCGATTCTCTCATCCTGCTGTGCTAATTTTTTTAGCTCAGTGGGCCGAGAGATTTAAGCAGCGCCGGGTTAGCGCAATGTGCGCTGGGCATCCAGCTCTGAGCGCGTCTCCCAGCACTGGATTTCCAGCACCGTCAGCTCCGCATTAGGTATTCAAGGAATCATTTAAATATAATTAAAGGGCCGGGACTGAAATTTCTGGGCCTGCTAGCATCTCACCCCTCCCAGGAGTATTTCACTCCAGCAGGGATTACTATAGCTCCCCGCAAGTGGGGAGCTATAATAATAGTGGTCCGACCCCACTGGAATAAGGTGGGGGGGGCAATTAGGGGGCCCCCCAGAAAGTTGGGTGGTGTGGGTGCACCCCTGGGCATTTGCCCCTTTGTGCTGCCCCCAGCACTGCCCAAGGGGCAAAGTGCCAATGCCCAGGAGTATCTTGGCACTGCCCAGCAGGCATAGGGCAGTGCCAAGGGGGTGGGGGTCCCGCTGCCACTCTGCAATCGGGATCAATGGAGGAGGGAGGGATGCGATCAGAGCTGGCCATTGGGGTGGCTGAGGGTTGAGGCTGGGCCCGGGCGGGTATGGGGGTCCAGCAATCGGGAGGCCGACAGATGGGCCACTGTGAATGCGCCAATCTGGGTACTGGCAGATCTGTGCATGTGCAGTAGCCCACTCAGTATTATGCTGCCAGCCTCCCAGGCAGGAATAGGCCCCGCCCACTGACTTTTTATGCGATTCACGCTGAGGCTCTCAGCAGCGCACAGAGTGAGGGAGATTCTTCTAAACTCCACTATTGACTATCTACATCACTGGCTTTGATTTTTGGATAGTCTTTAGAGTCATAGTCAGACAGCACAGAAAAGGCTCTTTGGCCCATTTAGTCTGCACCAACAATAAATACCACTAAAGGCACGCTAATCCCATTTTCCTGCACTTGTCCCATATCTTTAAATGTTATGTTTCAAGTGCTCATCAAATTTTTTTTAAAGGTTGTAAGGTTTCCCCTACCTTCCCAGGCAGTGCATTCCAGATTCCCACCAACCTCAGTGAATCTTTTTTCTCAAATCTCCCGCACCTTGTTCTAAAACTATGATCCCTCAACCAAGGGGAACAGATGCTCCTACTCACCCAGGTCAGACCCCTCAATCTTATAAACCTCAATCAGTCTTCCCTTTCCCAAGTATTTTTTTCCCCACCAATTCCAATGTCCTTTACCCTGGCAGCAGGGAGGTAGCATACTGCTAGGGGCACTGGATCATAACTTCAAAAAAGGCCATCTATTCTTCAGATTATGGAACCATTCTTGAAGGATATCGGCTTCTTCGTCATATTATACAGAATCAGAGTCATTGTTACCATCTAATATTTGTCCAATATTGGGTGGAGGGATGGGACCTGAACCCAAACCACAACAAACGGATCTACTGATAGTTTAACTATAGCAGCTTTAGGAGCAAAACCTGCAAGACTGTAATTATGGTGTTTGAACAAGATTTTGTGCCTCAAGATTGTGCCAGCAAATCAAATTCAACATTTCCAGGATGGAACATAGGAAATAGGAGTAGGCCATTTGGCCCCTTGAGTCTGCTCTTCAATTCAATTAGATCATGGCTGATCTTTTACCTCAGCACTATTTCCATACACCGTCCCTTGAGTATTTTAATATCTACAAATCTATCAATCTCGGTCTTGAACATACTCAATGACTGAGCCTCCCCAGTATTCTGGGGTAGAAAGGTTTCACAGGGCTCAGGGAAGCCCAGCAAATAAAGGAAGGTGGGAGCAGCCAGATTCAGCACAGGGAAAAGTGCTTTCCTCAATAGCCCAGCACTAGCAGCTGCAAACTGTATTCCCTTCCCCTACCTACCACCCTCTCAAGCACTCCTTATACACTTACCACAAACATTCCTGACTGTCTTCCCAGCAGCCCCTCGACTGTTTCCTTATATCACAGCCCTTTCCACCTGTCAGCTAGTCAGCCTTCAATATTACCAGACAGGAAATTGAGTTAAAACATTTTAGTCAGGTTCTGCCATTAAACTCATCAGAATCTTATATTCTTGCTATCAGGCACACCCAAAGATATATCTAAATATCAAAGTCAAAGTATCAATCGACAATTCCAGTAACTCAGGCAGAACAAAAGGAAAAAAAAAGAGGTAAAACAGGCAAGAGAAGATTTATCAAGCTTTTGGAACAGGACAACGCTCCACCTCATGGCTCTTAATTTTCAAATTGAATAAAAAACACGATTAATCTTGGCATTACATTTATATAAGGAAACAGAATTTTGGGGGATTTTTGGGACTATATTTACTACTACAAAACAAGATATTAAACACCACTGGCTAATTACGTATATCATATGGCCAAGATTAATAGGTAGTTCAGGCTAGGTTCCCAACATGAGCACACAAGTTTTTCGTATGCACCGTTTTTCCATTTAATCTGCCACAGCCTCATGCCTTTAAATGTAGCTAAATACCGCAAGGCACTTTATAAAGAATGAAGATTAATTGGACACAGTACAAGTATGGGAGGAAGCTGGGGGTAATGATCGCAAGTGTAACTGGAGAAGCAAGTTTTAAAGCAGCATTTGAAAGTGAAAGTACATGACCTTCAATTCTCCAGTTACCTACAGGTGAAGTTTAGGTTATACAGATTAAATTCTGAAAGCAAAAGACCATTTAAACTTTGTTTTAAAACAGTCATTCGAATGTCCAAAAGAAAATACAAATATTTCTAGTTGAGCAAAAATGACAGATTTTATGAATTGCTGCACTAAATTATTTCCATCCACGAAGTGAGTTTTCAAATATTGCCAAGTTATTGTCCAATTAGATAGCTCATTAGCCACTAGGGTTCAGTTACCATAGAATGGTTACAACATAGGAGGCCATTCAGCCAACTGAGTTCATCCTGGTTTTCTGCAAAAGCAATCCAGATATGTCCATTTCCCAGCTTTTCCCAGTCGCCTTGTAATATATTTTTCCTTGAAGTACTCATCGACTTCCTTGTTGAAGGTTTCCACTATCCTTTCATTCCAGATTATAACCACTCTCCATTTCAAAGTGTTTTCCTCATGCCAGCGTTGGTTCTGTTTGCCAGTTACCTTAAATCTGCCCCCTCTCTACCCATCTGTCAATGGGAATAATTTCTCTCCACCTACAATGTTTAGACTCTTCATGATCGAGTACCTGTATTAAATCTCCTCTCAAACCTCTGCTTTGAGGACTACCCCAGGCACAGAACCATTTTTGTAATTCTTTTCTGCACCTCTCCAAGGCCTTCAGATTGTCCCTAAATTGCAGTGGCCAGAAATGACCCAGTATTTTACAAAGGGTTCTTCGTAACTTCCATGCTTTCAGTATGCATTTTTAATCTACCCTATTAACTTTGATGATTTCTGCACACAGAGTTCTCTCTGTTCCGATACCTCTTTAGAATTGTACCCTTTAACATATATTGCTTCTCTTCTTTCTTCCCATCAAAACATGTCATTTTGCACTGTGTTAAGTTTAACCTGCCATGTCTCCCATTCCATTATCTCGTTTAGGTCCTCTTGAAATCTATCACCTTGAGGTATATTTCCATCCCCAATCACCCATTCTTTCATCAGGTAAGGCATACATGCACATCAAAAAAGGAGACTGCATTGAAAATGCTAATATTCATTACAATAAACAATCTGCTAGCCATTTCAGCCCATCAACACTAATCTAAGGAGGGAAAATGGAGTACTAACAAGTATATGGGATTATTAAATCATTTTTCTGTGATCTTTTCATCTCAGTACTTAAAATCCAAAATTATGCTTTTTGGAATAGAATAGTTAACTAGTTTCCATTGAAACTTCAACTTAATCACCAGACTGAAACCAAAACAATATCAGTTTGCCTGTTCAGCTGGAAATCTATATACAACTCCTACTGCTGCTCAGGAATGTGATTTAGTATGTGATTGAAGTCAATTACAAAATACCGAATTCAAAGATCGCAACTCCAGGCTGCACAGAAAAGGAAGCTGCTATTAATTTACATTTCTGATCTTTAAGAAAGGTTTCAAAAGATCTGACAATATACTGCCCTTGGAACCAACTCGAACATTGTGAAATATCTTATCCCTTAAAAGTTTCACTTCAGCAGAAATGAAAGCTTTGGATAGACCAGAGTTTGCATTTAAGCAAAAGATTACTTGAGCATAATTTATAGGGTTTAAAAAAACACAGGAAACTATTTTGTGTCCAGCCAGATCACAAGATGCAGTGTTCAATCTGGGGATAGAGCATTACTGTAGGATCCTTGTCACTTGAAAGGCACAGCTCCTGTTACGCAAAACAGAGGAGCACAGGCAATGCTCATGGGAATATAATTTGTGGCCAGATAAACCACCTCATTAGAGCAGTTCACAATAACCCCATCAACTGTTGTGTGAAATCTGAGGCGAGGCAAAAAACTCAAAACTTTGCGGAGAGTTGAAACCAATATTAGGTTTGAATAAGCCCAACATATAGGTGAAGCATGTCAAAGATAAATGTAGATGAGGAAGCCATTCAATCCAACTCATCTGTCCAGAAATACCCTACAGTTGCAACACAACAATTCTAAGAGTACCATTATCCAATTTACACTTCTGACTAAGAGTTCTCTTCATCTCCCAATTCTTAAAAGCACCTGCTTTAGTTTACAGAACGCAGGGATGTCCTGGAATGGGTGGGAGGAGGGGTTGGAGTGGAGGACGTGCATATTGCAGACTATAAATGTCAGATTTGCAGGCAAAATATTGCCGATGCTGGAATCTGAAATAAAAACAGAAAATGTTGGAAAATCTCAACAGGTCTGACACGATCTGTGGACAGAGAATACAGCCAACGTATTGAGTAAGAATGACCCTTCATCAGAGCAGATTCCCCCCTCCCCCCTTCATGAATCAATACTCCTCCATGTTGAATACCACTTGGAGGGAGCACTGAAGTTGGCATGGGTATGGTGTCAAGGATTTGCCTAGCAGCAATGGTGACAAGAATTTAAAAAGACCTGAAAGGTAGAAATCTGCGCAGCAACTGTAACAGCCAGCATTTCCAGGGACAGGAAAGCCTCTAAAAGTGATCAGGGCATTCCAAGGGCTCCAGGAATATAAACAGATTACTTAGATGACTGGTGTGGAAATAGCAAGCTCCCCAAGCAGAAACAGTTTACAGAAATGACTGGGTGATTCAGGACTACAGGAATCCAAGCTCCACAAAAGGAAAGAATTCGAGAGATGCATACAGCCAACTCTTGAGTTTGAAATAACAAAAAGGGAAACAGGAGGAGGGAGGCCAGTCCACACCCCAGGTACAGTCTGTAACTCAGCCAGGAAGCTAGGATCCATTTCACAGTCAAGGGGTCCTGTAACATCTTTTACTTCTCAGAGATTCTATATTGTTGCAGCCAAGTCTTGGGGCCAAAGCACTGCAGGAAACAATCAAAGGCAGTTTAAATATCTTCACTGGACCAAGAAAAGATGTTTCCCAGACTTGATCATCAGCTCTGTTTCGTGTGGTAACTACAAGCTGAATTTGACTTATAGGTTTATTTAATTTGATGTTGCTTGGAAAAAGGAAGTATTCATGAACTCAGGGATCATAGATCTTTTTTGGAACAAGGGTTAATTTCTACATAAATTGTGTTTAGTTATTCATGTACTTATGTCAAGTTAATAACTAAGTGTCTTAGAGTATTGTAGTCCATATGGTGTGCATTTTTCTTTTAAGTTAATATTCTTGAATAATTGTTTTACAATGTCTGGACTGGTTCCTCACTGGGGTTTTATTGTGACTCCACACAATATTCCAAAAAATATATAAACCACCACAAACCAGTGTTTCAAGTTGGGACACCCTCGCAGGTATCAACGTGGTTTGCAATAGCGGAATGTACTCTAGGCTGGCTGGGTTCAAAAGGACACATCTGCTGGACTGGGACTGTGGAAGGTGATGAGAACACCAATAAGAGGGAAAAACATACTTGATCTCATCCTCAACAACCTGGGGGTGGCATGGTAGCACAGTGGTTAGCACTGCTGCTTCACAGCACCAGGGATCTGGGTTCGATTCCCGGCTTGGATCACTGTCTGTATGGAGTTTGCACGTTCTCCCCATGTCTGCGTGGATTTCCTCCCACATTCTGAAAGACGTGCTGGTTAGGTGCATTGACCCGAACAGGCGCCGGAGTGTGGCAACTAGGGGAATTTCACAGTAACTTCATTGCAGTGTTAACGTAAGCCTTACTTGTTTCTAATAAATTAACTTTAACTTTGCTAGTGTGCCAAACAGCATAAGCAGCAAGTAATAGAGCCAAGTGATTGCACAACCAACGGGTCAGATCTAAGCACTGCAGTCCTGCCACATCCAACCATGAATGGTGCTTGGGAATTAAGCAATTCACTGCAGGAGGCGGTTCCACAAATATCCCCACCCTCAATGATGGAGGAGCCCAGCACATCAGTGCAGAAGCATTCGCAACAATCTTCAGCCAGAAGTGCCGAATGGATGATCCATCTCAGCCTTCTCCCAAGGTCCCTATCATCACAGATGTCAGTTGTCAGCTAATCAGATTCACTCCATGTGATATCAAGAAACGGCTGAAGACACTGGAGCCAAGCTGTTCCAATACAGATACAATACTGGCATGTGCAAAATTGCCCAGATATATTCTGTACATAAGAAACAGGACAAATCCAACTTGACCAATTAATGCCCTATCAATCCTATTCTCTTCCATCACCTTGCTGATGGTCGAGAATAGGAGAGGTCATCAACAGTTCTGTCAAGCGGCACTTACTCAGACGCTCAAATTTGGGATCCGTCAGGGTCACTCAGCTTCTGACCATATAACAGCCTTGGTTCAAATATGAACAAAAGAGCTGAATGTGAAATCGAAGCAGCATTTGCCCGAGTGTGGCATCAAGGAGCCCTAGCAAAACTGGAATCAGTGGGAACCCGGGAGCAAACTCTCTGCTGGTTGGAGACATACCTGGCACAAAGGAAGATGGTTGTAGCAATTGGAAGTCAATTATCTTAGCTCTGGGACATCATTGCAGGAGTTCCTCAGAGTAGTGTTCTTGGCCCAACCATCTTCAGCTGCTTCATCAATGACCTTCCTTCCATCATAAGGTCAGAAGTGGGGATTTTCACTGATGATTGCACAATGTTCAGCCCCATTCAGGACTCCTCCGATACTGAAGCAGTTCATGTCCAAATGCAGCAAGATCTGGACAATATCATGCTTGGGTTGACAAGTGGAAAGTAACATTCACGCCATGCAATGCCCATCTCCAACAGGAGAGGATCTAACCATCACCCCATGATATTCAATGGCATTACCATTGCTAGATCCCCCACTATCAACATCCTGTAGACTACCACTGACCAGAAATTGAACTGGACTAGCCATATAAATACTGCGGCTTACAGAGCAGGTCAAAGGCTAGGAATCCTGCAGCATTAACTCACCTTTTCTGGGCGGCACAGTGGTTAGCACTGCTGCCTCACAGCACCAAGAACCCGGGTTCAATTCCGGCCTCAGTCACTGTCTGTGTGAAGTTTGCAGGTTCTCCTCATGTCTGTGTGGGCTTCCTCCAGGTACTCTGATTTCCTCCCAAAGATGTGAGGGTTAGGTTGATTGACCATGCTAAATTGTAGATTAATGTCAATGAGATTAGGAGGGTAAATAGGACAGGACTTGGGTGGGATTGTTGTCGCTGCAGGCTCGATAGGCCAAATGGCCTCCTTCTGCACTGTACATTCTATGATTCTATGATCCTGACCCTCCCCAAAGCTTCTTCACCACCTACAAGGCACAATCAGGAGCGTAATTGAATACTCTCCACTTGCCTGGACGAGTGCATCTCCAACAACACTCAAGCAGCTCAACACCATCCAGGATAAAGCAGCCTGCTTGATTGTTACCCCTTCCACAAACATTCAATCCCTCCACCACTGACAAACAGTGGCAGCTGCATGTACCATCTACAAGATGCACTGCAGGAACTTACCAAGGTTCCTTAGGCAGCACCTTCCAAACCCCCAACAACTACCATCTAGATGGACAAGAGCAGCAAATACCCGGAACATCACCACCAGGTTAGTCCAGTTCAATTTCTGGTCAGTGGTAATCTGCAGGGTGTTGATAGTGGGGGATTCAGCAATGGTAATGCCACTGAATGTCATGGGGTGATGGTTAGATCCTCTCCTTAACTGTCATTGGGTCAAAGTCCTGGAACTCCCTCCCCAGCAGCAAGGTGGGTGTCACCACCTTCTGAAGGGCAACTAGAGATGGGCAATAAGTACTAGGACAGAACTGAATGTGAATTCTCAAAATGTCAGATGCAGCCTGTGAATTAGTCAGATTGTTGAGAGATGGAAACTTGCAGTGTCCTAACTACACTGAAAATGAAAGGGGTCCAACACTCAAACGCTTTACATAAAGTAACAATGCAACTGGAATACTGTTACTATCATTAATAGAGCATTATGGCACATCACCACCCCTAGAAAACAATATTCTTTAGCATTCTTAATTTTAAAACAACCTTGAAATATATTGCAGGGTAGGTAAACATACCCCCTCAATAAATTATGAAAAGCTATTTTTGGAAAATGGTTTCACATGGAGAACTCAGCTGGTGTTTGCTAATAGTCAAGCAGGATTTATACTAGCTATTAACTGCTTATGATATTTAAAGAACATATCCACATTCATTCTCGCTTTATCCCACCAAATACACTACTTTTGTTTTTAAGTACAAGCATTCCCAAGAGCTTCATATTACATAAATCTAATTCAACAATGTAATAGTTACCGGATTGGTTAGGTATTTTGGCACATACACCTTCCACATCTGTTCTTCCCTAGAGACTGCTTTCTCCAAAAGGACGGACAGCCTCTGGCTCTCCAAGGGTCCTGAAAACTTCATGATACCCCTTGGATTTGCCAACCTCCCAAATGGATACAGCTACCTGCAAATTAAGAGCAAAAATTAAATCAATATAAAAATGACTTTGAACCGATTTACACTGAACTTGCATTTATAGATCACTTTCCACAACCATAGGACTCCCTGAATGCTTTACAGCCAAAAAAGCACTTTTGAAGCATAGTCACTGTTGTAATGTAGGAAATGAAGCAGCCAATGTGCACACAGCAAGCTCCCACTAAACAAAGGTGACAATTACCAAATAATCTATTTTTGCAATATTGATGGAGAGATAAATATTAGTCTGAACATTGGGGATAACTCCCCGGCTCTTCTTTGAAATAATGCCGGAATGCTTTAAGTTCTCCTGAAAGAGGAGATGGGACCTTGATTTAACCTCTCATCTAAAAGATGGCACCGCCAAGAGTGCAGCATTCCCTCAGTATTGTACTGGAGCATTCACCTTGCTTACTATGCTCAAGTCCTGGAATGAGGAACCCAGAACCTTCTGAATTAGAGGCAAGAGTGTTACCAACTGAAACACAGTTGACACAAATGATAAATGATGAACCATTATCTCAGTGTGTTTAAAAATAGTTGAGATAGATATAGCCCAATAATAATTTATGGGAACATTTTTTCTCTTCCTTCTTCCCTGAAGCTACAGAAACAAAATCTACTAGAACCAGAGTATGTCCAAATGACTCCACCATCAGCAATCCATTACTGAACCACAACTGAACTCGATAGGTCCCCTTTATAATATTGATCCATCCTCAGCGGGTACTAGAGGTGCAGAAAGGAAAAATTCACCCTTTCCCTGTTCCCAATTGTTTTCCAAAAAAGGAACATCCCTCATACCATCCCAGGCAAGATCAGCTAACCCCACAAAGATCAGGATTATAGAACATAGAACAGTACAGCACAGAACAGGCCCTTCGGCCCACGATGTTGTGCCGACCTTCATCTGAAACCAAGATCAAGCTATCCCACTCCCTACCATCCTGGTGTGCTCCATGTGCCTATCCAATAACCGCTTAAATGATCCTAAAGTGTCTGACTCCACTATCACTGCAGGCAGTCCATTCCACACCCCAACCACTCTCTGCGTGAAGAACCTACCTCTGATATCCTTCCTATATCTCCCACCATGAACCCTATAGTTATGCCCCCTTGTAATAGCTCCATCCACCCGAGGAAATAGTCTTTGAACGTTCACTCGATCTATCCCCTTCATCATTTTATAAACCTCTATTAAGTCTCCCCTCAATCTCCTCCGCTCCAGAGAGAACAGCCCCAGCTCCCTCAACCTTTCCTCATAAGACCGACACTCCAAACCAGGCAGCATCCTGGTAAATCTCCTCTGCACTCTTTCCAGCGCTTCCACATCCTTCTTATAGTGAGGTGACCAGAACTGCACGCAATATTCCAAATGCGGTCTCACCAAGGTCCTGTACAGTTGCAGTATAACCCCACGGCTCTTAAACTCCAACCCCCTGTTAATAAAAGCTAACACACTATATGCCTTCTTCACAGCTCTATCCACTTGAGTGGCAACCTTTAGAGATCTGTGGATATGGACCCCAAGATCTCTCTGTTCCTCCACAGTCTTCAGAACCCTACCTTTGACCCTGTAATCCACATTTAAATTAGTCCTACCAAAATGAATCACCTCGCATTTATCAGGGTTAAACTCCATTTGCCATTTTTCAGCCCAGCTTTGCATCCTATCTATGTCTCTTTGCAGCCTACAACACCCCTCCACCTCATCCACTACTCCACCAATCTTGGTGTCATTAGCAAATTTACTGATCCACCCTTCAGCCCCCTCCTCTAAGTCATTAATAAAAATCACAAAGAGCAGAGGACCAAGCACCGATCCCTGCGGCACTCCGCTAGCAACCTGCCTCCAGTCCGAAAATTTTCCATCCACCACCACCCTCTGTCTTCGATCAGATAGCCAGTTACCTATCCAATCGGCCAACTTTCCCTCTATCCCACACCTCCTTACTTTCATCATAAGCCGACCATGGGGGACCTTATCAAACGCCTTACTAAAATCCATGTATATGACATCAACCGCCCTACCTTCATCAACACACCTAGTTACCTCCTCAAAAAATTCTATCAAATTTGTGAGGCACGATTTGCCCTTCACAAATCCGTGCTGACTATCCCGGATTAATCCGCATCTTTCTAAATGGTCGTAAATCCCATCCCTAAGGACCTTTTCCATCAATTTACCAATCACCGAAGTCAGACTAACCGGTCTATAATTACCAGGGTCATTTCTATTCCCTTTCTTAAACAGAGGAACAACATTTGCCACTCTCCAGTCCTCTGGCACCATCCCCGTGGACAGTGAGGACCCAAAGATCAAAGCCAAAGGCTCTGCAATCTCATCCCTCGCCTCCCAAAGAATCCTAGGATACATTTCATCAGGCCCAGGGGACTTATCGACCTTCAGTTTATTCAAAACTGCCAGTACATCCTCCCTCCGAACATCTATTTCCTCCAGCCTATTAGCCTGTAACACCTTCTCTTCCTGAAAAACATGGCCCCTCTCCTTGGTGAACACTGAAGAAAAGTATTCATTCATCACCTCACCTATCTCTACTGATTCCATACACAAGTTCCCACCACTGTCCTTGACCGGCCCTAACCTCACCCTGGTCATTCTTTTATTCCTCACATAAGAGTAAAAAGCCTTGGGGTTTTCCTTGATCCGACCCGCCAAGGACTTCTCATGTCCCCTCCTAGCTCTCCTCAGCCCCTTTTTCAGCTCATTCCTTGCTAACTTGTAACCCTCAATCGAGCCATCTGAACCTTGTTTCCTCATCCCTACATAAGCTTCCCTCCTTGGACCTGTAATCTTTCTAGTCTGTCACTCTCCCACCCAGGGAACAAACCTGCCAATCATGACTTTAGTTAGTGACTTTCTACCAACAATTAAATCATCTCTACATACTATTTCATTTAATTGCTTAAACAATGAGATTCACAAAAACTCTCTAATACTCCTGGGACTCGGGCTTACAACCTTCTAGGTTACTTTGCTCTCCAAGTTTCAGCGATAGATTTTTTTCTTAAAATTAAGATAGTAACCATAAGTGAGTAGGAAAACATTTTTATAATTGACTTAAATTTATTTAGTGTCACAAGTAGGCTTACATCAACATTGCAATGAAGTTACTGTGAAAATCCCCTAGTCACCACACTCCGGCACCTGTTCAAGTACACTGAGGGAGAATTTAGCATGGCCAGTGCAACTAACCTGCATGTCTTTCAGACTGTGGGAGGAAACCGGAGCACCCAGAGGAACCCCACACAGACAAGGGGAGAACCTGCAGACTCTGCAAAACAGTGACCCAAGCCTGGAATCAAATCCGCGTCCCTGGTGCTATAAGGTAGCAGTGCTAACCACTGTGCCACCCTCAAGTATAATCATAGAGCATTTCCTTATTATGAATAATTAGAAACTATTGAGCCATTTAGTTCACAAAAATCTAAATGTACATATCTATCTTTAAAGAAAAGTCATTAGCTAACCCATGTAGGCAATAGCATGACTGGCCTCAACGCTAGTCAGCCAACATGTTTGGGTGCAAAGGGAAGAGAAAATCAAAGGGCTTCTGTTCCTAACTGTGCTATCCAGTGACCCCTGTTGGAAAATACAGACAAGGACAGGATCAACAACTCACTTGAGATTGTTTCAATCATCAACTAAACCACCAGACCTAGTCCAGGTTCACATGAAAATGCCTACTTTGGCAAGTTATCAGAGAACTGTAGATAGTTGTGGAATATTATCCAAGGAAGTCATCATCTCCAAGTGGTGGAAAGGTGGTTAGGACAAAACATTGTGAAGAAAAATATAGAACAAAATCAACTTAAATACAAACAGAAATTGTAGACAGTGAAACCCAGGAATTGTCTACATCTTAGGGACTGACACTCCATAGTGGCAGAGAAAGCACTCTATCCCTCAAGAGGCATTCAATCCCAATGATTCAGCAGGTTGTGTGGGCATACTAGATAAGGAGTCCCTAATCCACAAGTTACTACTAACACACATGGTACACATGGGAATTCAGGGGTAGAAAGGAAACACGGAGGAAGGGCAAGCACCTGTGGTGCTGAATCAGTGCAAGTTCCAAATATAGCAAACTGTTTTGCCACAGGCAGTGCTGCATGTAGACTTGTTGAAGGGCTTGGTGCTTTGAAGGCTGTTCAGACGTTGTAATTTTTTTTTTGTCCATGGATTCAGCGTTCTCTCATATTTATCATGCATCTTATTTGGGTCACTCAACAACCTTTGGTTGTTTGATAGTATAGAACTTGAGTATTGCTGAAAAGAGACACAGAGCTTTTTGGCTTGTAACCACTTTGCAAGAATACCAGTAAAAGGTGAAAACAACAATTTAAACTGTAGAAGAGAATGCTGATTGATTGGCAAGTGGCTATGGATTGGCAGAAATGGGCATTGGTATGGAGAATGCATCAGTTAAATGGTGACTGACAGTTAACTGCCAAACATTGTTTGAAATTTTAAAACCAGGCAGTTTGACCCTGGTAAGTCACACATTGATTTATCAGGAATGTATCAGGAAATGGCTGTCACTTACTTTGTTTAGCTCAAACAGGTGCAACGCGTGTACATTTCTGTCTGCAAAGAGTAGGGCGCTGTGTACTAGAATCATAGAATAGAATCCCTACAGTACAGGAGGAGGCCATTCAGCCCATCGAGTCTGTACTGACTGCAATCCCACCCAGGCCTATCCCCATAACCCCACACATTTACCCTGCTAATCCCCCTGACGCCAAGGGTCAATTTACCATGGCCAATCAACCAATCCCACGCATCTTTGGACTGTGGGAGGAAACGCATGCAGACATGGGGAGAAAGTGCAAACTCCACACAAACAGTGACTGAGGCCAGAATTGAACCCGGGTCCTTGGTGCTGTGAGGCAGCACTGCTAACCACTGTGCCACCGTGCCACCCTTATTAATATATGCAGCTTCAGCACATGCAAACCCAACTGAAACTTAAATTGGTTATCAGCATAATTCTTAGCAGACTGAGGATTACTTAGCAAATGTTCCCATCACTGTTTTGAGTTTTGGAAACATGGATTCATTGGCTACGTCTGTACCTTACCTATTGCGAACAATTGGTCACAGAAGACAGAGGGTGGTAGTGGAAGGGTCTTTTTCCGGCTGGAGGCCTGTGACTAGTGGTGTTCCACAGGGCTGTGTATTGGGACCTCTGCTGTTTGTGATTTATATAAACGATCTGGAAGGAGGTGTAACTGGGGTGATCAGTAAGTTTGCGGACGACACGAAAATGGCTGGACTTGCAGATAGTGAGGAACATTGTCAGAGGCTACAAATGGATATAGATAGGCTGGAAATTTGGGCAAAGAAATGGCAGATGGAGTTCAATCCAGATAAATGCAAGTCATGCATTTTGGTAGAACTAACGTAGGGAGGAGCTATACGATAAATGGCAGAACCATAAAGGGTGTAGATACGCAGAGGGACCTGGGTGTGCAAGTCCACAGATCCTTGAAGGTGACGTCACAGGTGGAGAAGGTAGTGAATAAGGCATATGGCATGCTTGCCTTTATAGGACAGGACATAGAGTATAAAAGATGGGGTCTGATGTTGCAGTTGTATAGAACGTTGGTTCGGCCGCATTTGGAATACTGCGTCCAGTTCTGGTCGCCACACTACCAGAAGGACGTGGAGGCTTTAGAGAGAGTGCAGAGGAGGTTTACCAGGATGTTGCCTGGTATGGAAGGGCTTAGTTATGAGGAGAGATTGTGGCTTGTGCTACCAAATAAACCTGTTGGATTTTAACCTGGTGTTGTGAGACTTCTTGCTGTGTTTGGGTAAACTGGGGTTGTTCTCACTGGAAAGACGGAGGATGAGGGGTGACCTAATAGAGGTGTATAAAATTATGAAAGGCATAGATAGGGTGAACGGTGGGAAGCTTTTTCCCAGGTCGGTGGTGACGTTCACGAGGGGTCATAGGTTCAAGGTGAGGGGGGGGGGGGGGGGGGGAGAGGTTTAACACGGATATCAGAAGGACGTATTTTACACAGAGGGTGGTGGGGACCTGGAATGCGCTGCCAGGCAAGGTGGTGGAGGCGGACACACTGGGAACGTTTAAGACTTATCTAGATAGCCACATGAACGGAGTGGGAATGGAGGGATACAAAAGAATGGTCTAGTTTGGACCAGGGAGCGGCACGGGCTTGGAGGGTCGAAGGCCCTGTTCCTGTGCTGTATTGTTCTTTAATAGCTGGGATATTTTTGCTTGATACAGTCTAGCAGTCTTTGGGGCATACAGCAAAATACCCAGCATCACACCAGCATTGAAATTCATATACCACATTATCTCATGATTGAGATAGGCAAAATGTCATTTTAGCTTGATGGCAACATCCTGTTAGTAGTGAATACTACTTGTTTTTCTACTGCATAGTAGCAGCCTGAAACAGCTACAGTGATGACATTCAGCCCGTTTATAAATTTGCATTCTCTTCTCATACAATACGATTGTTTTCCCCTTATACTGGTAAGTGTCCTGATGAGTGCAAGACAAAAACGTTGATGTGTGCATCTCTTGTTTCATCATTATTCAAGTACGTGTTTATTGCATTCCAAAAGCAAAACCCTGCATTTTATTTTTCTGGTTCCCATAAGTTAGAAATAATCACTTTATTGAATGTACTTCTTGCTGTTCTCATGTAGTTCATAGATTGATACTTAGCACATGACTGTAGTGCAACAGTGAATGTAGCACCCATTATATATATTATAACAATTAGTCCTTAGCACTTTTGATGCTAGGTGTACAGAGGATCAGAAGGACCTTGAGGTGCATGTTCATAGATCCCTGAAGGCAGCAGGACAGGTAGATAAGGAGGTTATGAAGGTATATGGGATATTTGTTTTTATTTGCCAAGGCATTAAATACAACAGCAGGGAGGTTATGGTGGAGCTGTATAAAACACACATTAGGCCACAGCTAGAGTTCTGTGAGCAGTTCTGGTCAGCACGCTATAGGAAGGATGTGATTGCACTGGAGAGGGTGCAGAGGAGATTCACCAGGATGTTGGCTGGGCTGGAGTGTTTCAGCTATGGAGGGAGGCTGGTTAAGCTGGGGCTGTTTTCCTTCGAGCAGAGGAGACAGAAGTGAGGCGAACCTGATTAAGGTGTGCAAAATTATGAGGGATAGGAAGGAACTTTTCCCCTTAATACAGGGGTTAATAATCGGGGGAGGGGCACAGATTTAAAGTAAGGGGCAAGTGATTTAGAGCGGATTTGACAAAAATCTTTTTTCACCCAGAGGGTGGTGGGAATCTGATCTCCCCGCCCAAAAAAGGGTGGTAGAGGCAGGAACCCTCACAACATTTAAGATGCATTTAGATAAACACTTCAAATGCCACAGCATGTAAGGCTATGGACCAAGTGCTGAAAAATGGGATTAGAATAGATAAGTTCTTAATGGCCAGTGCAGACATGATGTGGAGATGCCGGCGTTGGACTGGGGTCAACACAGCAAGAAGTCTCACAACACCAGGTTAAAGTCCAACAGGTTTATTTGGTAGCACAAGCCACAAGCTTTTGGAGCGCTGCTCCATGACAGGCCGAAGAGCCTCTTTTTGTGCTATAAAACTGGATGACTACTTCAATAATAACAACACAACACTCTGGATGCTGGAAATCCGAAATTAAAGCAGATGTAGATAGAAATACTTAACCAGTCTGGCAGCATGTGGGGAGAGAAACAAATCAGGTCAGAACAGAAGAAAGAAAAGTCACAACCTGCCAGACCTGCAGAGTATTTCCAGCATTTTCTGTTTATATTTCTGTTTTTGCAATCTGTCTTGGGGTGTGTCCGTCTATACAGGCTTCACTCTACATCCAAAGTACATTTTTAACCAGAAAAAAAAATCAAGACAATTTATAAATCACATTTCATATTGAAATACTAAATTCTGCAATGAGAATAAAATGCTTCTGAGCTCAGGTAGAAGTATTTTCCAACATTGCCCATTGTACATTAACATAGACAACAATGCAATGCCTGTTGCTGCTCATGGTTTAGAATCTGCTCTAGTTAAAATGCAGAGGAGATCCCCCCAGCACTAACGGGAGAGTGCTTTCAAATCGTGAATGGGCTGTCTTTCTTTCTCAATCACCACTGAAAGTGAGGAATCTTTGTCTAATGTGGGTACTGCACCAAAGTCACAAAATCCTTTGTTCTATTTTTTGCAATCTACCGTTGCCATAGGTGGGTATGTAATTCATTGTTCCAATCTTGATTCTTTATAATCTTAAATAAATGGCTGATTCTCAGTGTACTATAATGGACAACCATATTCCACAATTGCACCAATCCTAAAACTGTCCAATGTGATGTTGCTTGCAGCTTTTGTGTACTTCCTTAGTCAGGGACGTAATAAAGGCTCTACCAGTAGTAGTCTAAATTTACTCAATGAGGGCACAGCCTTTGCCAGTCCTCTAAGCTAGGAATCTAAACACCTGAAACCAGAAATGGAAGAAACATTCTTATGCACACAAGTAGAAACTAATCCAACAGGTATTTCAAAGGCTGAAAAATGGGCCTGATCTTTATAGATCACTATATCAAACTACTTTGCATTAATCTTGGAGTGCTAGTGCTCAGTTTCCAACGTTGGACTGCTACTGGCTGATTAAAATTCACCAAGGAAATTAAAATGTTAAACTTCAATTAGATTTGAAAACATGTTTACTAGTGATTAAATCTATCAGCTGTCAGCAGGATTATTTCCCTGCACCCTCTAACATCATGATCAAGTGATATAGATAATGGCTCTCAAAACCAACCCAACTGTTGTCAGATACAAACATCAGATGCCAAGAAATTTTCAAAATTTCTAAAGCTAAAAACAAGACTCAGTTAGACCAAACATCAGGAATTCCTGGGGAAGACCAGACTATATCACAGATGACTGGGCTGGCTCAGCCCAAAACACTTCTGGAAAAGCTTCAAAAATGGAGTCCTTCACTTTTTGTGAAGAGATACAAAGCTTGAATTGTGTTATTCAACAGTCACTTGTTCACATCATTTATTCACCCGCAAAGACATTATTCTTCTGCTATAAAACCAGAAAATGCTGGAAAAACTCCACAAATACTGAGAGGGAGTGCAATATGACTTCTTCAGATCTATCCTACTTTTCTGCGAAGTCTGCAATTTTATGTTGCCACAAATATTCAGCTAACAGCAAGACTGGATTGTAAAACAATGAACTGCTATTCAGTACAATTAGATACCCTCCACTCCATTCAATATTTTGTCTACTTTCATTCCAAACTATACCAGAGATTGGATCATGGTTACTATTAGCTCAGAAACAAATTTAGAAGTTTAATTTGCACCACACCAAATCAAAATAAAATTTATCAGAAAGCTGAATGCTGTAAATTTGAAATAACAGCAAATGCAAAAAGCCAGCCTGTGATAGAATTAGACCATACTCAAAACATTATCAATTTCTCACCAAAAATCTCAGATGCTGACTACACACTTCCAATTTTTTTCCAACATGTAGTGTTTGGGGAGCTGTATTTTTCATTGCCATTTGAAAGATTTCTATCATGTAAGCCAAGATCACTAAAGAAAAATAACACTCTTTACATGAAAGCAAAATTACATATATAGAAGCGTATTCAAAAGCACAGTGTAATTTGAGAGAAAGTAAAAGTTCTATTTATTATATTTCATGGTAAATGTATTTACTTAATTTATAACATTGATCTTCCATAAATCCCTTCTCAAAGGACATATTTTTGATAGATCTTTGGACACCATGAAACAGTTTCACAATGTATTTCCTGTTGTATCAATTTATACTCAATCTATACTCAATTGCAAATCCTCACAATTTACTCATTGGCAAAATGCAAGTCATTTGAGTATTGTAAGCCAAATAAATTTGCAATGGAACTTTCTTAATGTACACAAATTCCAACAAATAATTTAGAATCCAATTTTATAGAATTTCATATTGGCATATGTTATATACGTTACTTTTAGTTTCCTGACGATTTACAAAGAACTCAATCACTATCAAATTTGTCTCTCCACCCCCAGGCAATACAGACCCGAAGTATAGTAAATTGCCCTTCTCTGTACACAAAAAACAGGGCAAATCCAACCCCACTAATTACTGTCCCATCAGTCCACTCTTGATCATCAACAAAATGATGGAAGGGGTTATCAACAGTGCTATTAAACAGCACTTACTTAGCAAAAACCTGCTCACGGACACTCAGCTTGGGTTCTGCCAGGGTCACTCAGCTCTTGGCCACATAACAGACTTGGGTCTTTTTAAAAATTCATTCATGGGACATGGGCATCGCTGGCTGGCCATCATTTATTGCCCATCCCTAGTTGCGCTTGGAGGGTAGTTGAGTGTCAACCACATTGCTGTGGCTCTAGAGTCACATGCAAGCCAGACCAAGTAAGGATGGCAGATTTCCTTCCCTAAAGGACATCAGTGAACCAGATGGGCTTTTCCGACAACGGTTTCATGGTCATCAGTAGATTCTGAATTCCAGATTTTTTTATTGAATTCAAATTCCACATCTGCCATAGCGAGATTCGAACCCAGGTTCCTAGAACATTAGCTGTGTTTCTGGATGAATAATCTAGTGATAATACCACTAGGCCATCACCTCCCCTCGAAAAAGAGCGGAATGCTAGAGGTGAGGCGTGAGAGACAGCCCTTGGTATTAAGGCAGCATTTGACCGAATGGCATCAATGAGCCCTAGCAAAACAGGAGTTAATGAGAATCAAGGGAAAACTCTCTACTGGTTGCAGTCATACATGGCACAGAGGAAGATGGTTTTAGTGGTCAACCATCTCAGCTCCAGGACACACTGCAGCAGTTCCTCAGGGTAGTGTCCAAGGCCCATCCACCTTCACTACTTCATCAATGACCTCTCTTCCATCATAAGGTCAGAAGTGGGATGTTCGCAGATGACTATGATGTTCAGCACCATTCGCGACTCCTCAAGACACTGAAGCAGTTCAGGTCCAAATGGACAATATCCAGACTCGGCTGACAAATGGCAAGTAACATTTGTGCCCACAAGTGCCGGGTAATGATTATCTCCAACAAGAGAGACTTACAAGGATGCTGCCTGGATTGAGTGGCATGCCTTATGAGGATAGGCTGAGGGAGCTCGGTCTTTTCTCCTTGGAGAGACGTAGGATGAGAGGAGACCTAATAGAGGTATATAAGATGTTGAGAGGCATAGATCGGGTGGACTCTGAGGCTTTTTCCCAGGGTGGAAATGGCTGCTACGAGAGGACACAGGTTTAAGGTGCTGGGGGGTAGGTACAGGGGAAATGTTAGGGGGAAGTTTTTCACACAGAGGGTGGTGGGCGAGTGGAATCGGCTGCCGTCAGTGGTGGTGGAGGCAAACTCAATAGGGTCTTTTAAGAGACTCCTGGATGAGTACATGGGACTTAATAGGATGGAGGGTTATATGTAGGCCTAAAAGGTAGGGATATATTCGGCACAACTTGTGGGGCCGAAGGGCCTGTTTTGTGCTGTAGTTTTTCTATGTTTCTAAGAGAGGATCTAACCATTACCCTTGACAATCAATGGTATTACCATTGACCAGAAACAGAACTGGACTAGCCATACAAATACTGTGGCTTACAGAGTAGGTCAAAAGCTCGGAATCTTGCAGCAGATAACTCAACTCCTGAGCCCCCAAGGCCAAATCAGGAGTATAATGGAATACTCTCCACTTGCCTGGACAAATGCAGCTTCAACAACACTCAAGAAGCTCAACACCATCCAGGGCAAAGCAGCCCACTTGATTGCTACCCCTTCCACAAACATTCGAACACTCCACTGACGAACAGTGGCAGCCACGTGTGCCATTTACAAGAGGCACTACAGAAATTCACACGGTTCCTTAGGCAGCTCCTTCCAAACCCACAAATCACTACCATCTAGAGGGACAAGGAAGAAACTCAGTACATCTGACAACATCTGTGGAGAGACACAAACAACATTGAGTCTGGATGACACCTTGTCAGAGCACAACAAAACTTTAGCATGCAGGTATAGCAATTAATTAGGAATGTTGGCCTTCCCACAGCTTAACAGGACATTGATGAGATGGCACCAAGAGTTCTGATCTCCCTCTCAAGAGAGATATACTTGCATGGAACGCAGCTCAGAAGATTCACTCAGCTGATTCCTGGATTTTATTCATCACAACTGTCATTGATTGGGGTTATTAATTTCCAAAGGTTTCAAATGTTAGAAACTGGCAAACAAACTGGTCATTCTCTGATAAGACAAGGGGTGTCTCAAAGAGTCATGTAGAATTACATGGAATTTAGAGTACAGAAACAAGCCAATTGGTCTGGTTCTGTTTATCCCATGATGTGGAGATGCCGGCGTTGGACTGGGGTAAACACAGTAAGAAGTTTAACAACACCAGGTTAAAGTCCAACAGGTTTATTTGGTAGCAAAAGCCACACAAGCTTTCGAGGCTCTGAGCCCCTTCTTCAGGTGAGTGGGAATTCTGTTCACAAACAGAACTTATAAGACACAGACTCAATTTACATGAATTGTTGGACTATAACCTTGTTCATGTAAATTGAGTCTGTGTCTTATAAGTTCTGTTTGTGAACAGAATTCCCACTCACCTGAAGAAGGGGCTCAGAGCCTCGAAAGCTTGTGTGGCTTTTGCTACCAAATAAACCTGTTGGACTTTAACCTGGTGTTGTTAAACTTCTTACTCTGTTTATCCCCACAGGTTTGCTCTCATTCTATTTCACACCCTATCAATCAGCCCTTTTGTTCCTTTTTCCCTCCTGTATTGATCTATCTTCCACTAAAATACATAGAAGAAATCATAGAAACCCTACAGTACAGAAAGAGGCCATTCGGCCCATCGAGTCTGCACCGACCACAATCCCACCCAGGCCTATCCTATTTGCCACTCCATGTAGAAGTGGGTTCCACATTCTCATCAAGTAGTTTCTCCTTAATTCTTTATTGGGTTTACGAGTGATTACCTACAGAAGTTTTGTGGTAAAGTGGGTAGCATCCCTGCCTCTGAGCCAGAAGCTCTCAGTCCAGTACTTGATGGCCAAGGAAAACATGTTCGTAACACAGCTAAATAGGTTGAGTATCAATCTGCAGATCCTTCCATATGCCAATGACAGGTTGGAAGAATGGGAGAGATTCCTGGTCAGCCATGTGATGGAAGGAAAATTGTAGCCTCTACTACTCATAGCCTCAGACTATAACATACATGTAAAAGTGCATGTTCCCACAGCAACTCAAGACTTCTTGGGGACCAGATGGTGGTGAGGATGAGATTGATGCCAAGCGCATGAGTTTGACTTTGTCAGCATTTCAAGACTATTCCATGCTGAATTTACAATTGCCTGTGTGCTTGATCCTATGCCAAATGGATCAGTAATCAGAGCACTTTGTAGTGTTATATTGCCTCCTGAGTCACCCCATTGGTTATCACTTTCTTTGTGGCAAACTGCTGTACAATAACCATTGATGCAACACACTGTGTACGTCAAGGAAATATATTTTACTCCTTTCCAACTTCTCATAGTACACATGGTCATCATGACAATTTAAGTATTTCAAAGTGGAGGTCTTCCAATAACCTTAGGCTCAAATGACAAACTATTTCTTTCACTTTGAACTCTCCTGGGACATTTTCAATGCAACTTCTGTGGAGACCTTGTAACGCAGTGGTAGTGTCCCTACCACTGGACCAGAAGCTCCGGGTTTGAGTTTAATGGCAGGACTTGTTGGCCATGGAAGGAGCGTTCAACGCAGTTCAATGGGCTGATAATCAGCTCAGGAATTCTTCCCCCATCATTCCGCAAAGGGTGAAAAAAAAAGTGTGGGTGCAAAGATACGCTAAAAAAAGTGCAGCTTCCACCACTGGAGGTGCTGCATCATCCTTACTTGGACAATCAATCTGGAGTGATGATTCATTTATGTTGTGCAGTCACAAGCATCTCTAAATGTATAATGGTGCTTAATATAGTAGTAGACAGGATGAGAGGTCACACAACACCAAGTTATAGTCCAACAGGTTTATTTGAAATCGCAAGCTTTCGGAGTGCTGCTCCTTCAACAGGTGAAGTGGAGCGAGGTGCGCAGGCACAGAATATATAGGCGGAGGCCGATATATATGGGCTGCCTATATATTCTGTGCCTGTGCATCTCGCTCCACTTCACCTGATGAAGGAGCTGCTGTTGGACTATAACCTTGTGTCATGTGACCTCTCATCTTGTCCACCCCAGTCTAACATCGACATCTCCACGATACAATAGTAGTGGTTGCATCAATAGTTCGTGATGCAGTCTGTGGTGCAATAAATGCCCCGAGTCATAGATGGTCCAAGTTGTTTTGAAGAAGAAAAATAAGCTAGATGAATGCAATCAATGGTGATAGCATGTTCTCTAATTCTTGGATGCAATGACAGAAGAAAGGACATTTACCAAACTCAATGCTTCAAGTATCCCCCAAGGTTTCCAGACTAGTTTCACAACAACTTTTCTGCTAATAAAACCACTTAAAATTTGCATTATAAGTCTGGATTTGTACTTATATCAAGGGACTTTCCCATGAAAAGTGTGGGAAGGCAGCACGGTGGCGCAGTGGTTAGTGAGCACTGCTGCCTCACAGTACCAGAGACCCCAGTTCGATTCGGAGGGTACGTTGGTAGAAGAGGTACCAATCAAGTGGGCTGCTTTGCCCTGTATGGTGTTAAGCTTCTTGAGTGTTGTTGGAGCTGCACTCATCCAGGTAGAAGGGAAGTGAAGAGTGCTATATATGTGGCCTGTTATTGAGACTAATATACAAGGTCATTGGAACAGTATATTAACACGTCTTAATCCTAGCAGTCAGCATAAGACTCCCTAGGCAAGATTGATTCCTGGGTCATCCAACCCATTCTCTTAAAGGGGCACACCCCCACATACATAACACTCCTCTCCCCTCTTACTTCAACCCCCCCCCCCCATCATATAACATATATACATTAAGACAATTATATAAATACATAATTCAACTATAAACAAAACCATCAGCTGTAAATGGTAATATCAACGTCCATTAACGGTTCCTGGACAACCTGGCTCCTCTCGTGTTCTTCCCCACATTTCCAGAAGCTTCCACTCTAACCTGGTTACTGTGGTCAGCAATTTCTGCTGACCTTTCCTCTCTGGTCAGAACTCCCTCAGTTTTAGGTGCAGTAGACTCATCTTGCATTCAGTTTCAGGGAGGACTTCCCTGCTTTGATGTGGAGCAACCACCAGTAAGATCAGTGAGTCTTCTCTAGACTCGTTCGTCCTGAGTCTGAACAGTGCATGACACTGGCCCTGCCTGGGCCACCGCTGTTGCAGGAATCAATTTTTCCCCTGCCACGTAGTACCTCACCAACATGGTTTCCCCTTTCCTGCACTTCCTTATCTTCAGGCTATCTGCCCTTCTTAGTTCCTTCTCACGTCTCCTCTGGCAGCATCAGGTCAAAAGTGGTCCTCAATCTATGGCCAAATATCAATGATGCTGGGGAAACATGGGTCATTGCATCAGGTGCTATGATTCACTCGCCTTCTAAGGGACCTCTCCCCTTGGAAAACCTTCAGTGCCTGGTTTAAGGTCTGGACTCCGCCTAGCCATTTGTCGCATGGTGATATGGAGCTGACTTCACCTGCCAAACTCCTTGATGGCCGAGTTCACAAATTCCTTTGCCACAAACTGTGACCCGTTTCCGCTCCCTATTTAATCAGGGCTTCCAAAATCAGCAAACAACTCCCGAGTCACTCTATAGTGACTCTGCGGACACCATTGCTACTTCTGGCCATTTCGAGTGGGCATCGACCATCACCAAAAGCATTTTGCCTTCCATCAGACCTGCAAGTCTACATGGGACCTCTGTCAGGGAGCCTCAGGCCGTTCCCATGGGTGGAGGGACGACAACAGTGGTGCTTTCCGCACTACCACACTAGATTCACAAGCACCTACCTTCTCCTCGATCTGAGAGTCAATGCCTGGCCACCAAAAATAGCTCCTGGCAATTTATTTCAACCGCACCATACCTGGGTGCCCTTGATCTAACACCTTCCTACGTAACGTGGGAGGAATGACTACTCCCATACCCCACAAAAGACAACTGTCCATTATGGACAACTCCCACCACCTTGACAGGTAGGGACTCAAATCGGGCAGGTTCCTATGAATAGGCCTCCCTTGTAAGACTAAATCCATTACTTAAGGCTGGGTTGTTTCAAACCTGGGTCGTTGATACAAGTACTTCATCGTCTCGGTGAAAATACATAATTTTCAAATGCCAACCAGGAATACCTGATCCTCCAGGGACAGGCAGCCTTGAAAGTGCATAAGCGTTAACATGCTGTTCAGCTCTCCATATCTTTGTTGAAAGGCCCCATTGCCCTGAACTGGCCCGCTATTTCCTGGTTCCTTTGGCGGGAGTTTTCCCCACCTTCACTGTCTGTAGCCACTTTTCGGACGTTTTTGCCGTGCTCCTTCACTGACTGTGCTCCCCTACTCTTCCCTTCGGTTGCTGTCCGAGTCCCCTCGCGACTGTTTTCCCTCCAATAGTCTCGGTGCTCCTATTGGCAAGATCCCCTTACGACCACTGCCTTCAGTCTACCTGGCAGTACCTCTGCAGCGCTGAATGTGGTCTGAGTCCCTTTGCAGCCACTCCTCCTCGATGCCTAGGCCTGTTCCCTTGGTTCTACCCTCAAACCCTGGCAATTCCCACTGTTTTTGGAATCCAGGGTGACGATGTCAATCTTTCTCTCTCTTGAAAATTGGCAGTGAATTGCAGTCCATGGGCTATGACTCCATCCTGTCAACAGATGTTAAATATGTGGTTTGTTATTGAGACTAATAATAAACCACAAGGTCAGTGGTGGTAAACTAACGAACAGTTTATCATGTTTTAATCCGAGCAAAGTCAGCATAAGACACCCCAGCCAAGTGCCATCCAGAGTCCCAGGTCACCTGACCCATTCTTCCCTTCCATCACATTCCCGACTTGTGCCTTGTAGACAGGCAGACAGGCTCTGGGGAGTCAGGAGGTGGGATACACACCGCAGGATTCCTAGCCTTTTTACGATACAAATTAGGAGCAAGTGTAGGCCACTTGGCCCCTGAGCAATCTGCCATTCAATAAGATCATGGCTGATCTGATCATAACCTCAACCTCACATTCCTGTCCACACCCAATAACCTTTCACCCCATTGTTAATCAAGAATCTATCTAGTTCTGCCTTATAAATATTCAAAGATTTTGCTTCCACTGCCTTTTGAGGAAGAGTGCCAGAGTCTCACGACATTCAGAAAAAAATTCTCATCACCGTCTTAAATGCACGATCCCTTATTTTTAAAAGTGAGCCCCAGTTCTAGATTCTCCAACAAGGAGACATCTACTGCACATCCACCGTGTCAATTTCCCACATGAAGGTTTTGATCAAGTCGCCTCTTGCTCTTCTAAACTCTAGTGGATACAAACCTAACTTCTCCAACCTTTCCTCATAATACAACCCGCCCATTCCTGGTTTTAGTCCAGTACATCCTTTCTGAACTGCTTCTAACACAGTTACATCTTTCCCTCGATAAGGAGACCAGTACTGTACACAATATTCCAGATGTGGTCTCACCAATGCCCTGTATAACTGAAATATAACCTCCCTACTTTTGTCATCAATTCCACTCACATTAACATCCTATTGCCTTTCCTAATTACTTACTGTACCTATATATTAGCCCTTGTGATTCATGCACCAGGATACCCAGATCCCACTGTGTACCTCAGAACTCTGAAATCTCTCACCATTTAAATAATGAGCTTTTGTATTCTTCCCGCCAAAATTGACATTTGCCCATATTATACTCCATTTGCCACATTTTTGACCACTCACTTAACCTATGTACCTTTGTAATTTCCTTATAGCCTCTTCATAATTTATCTTCCTACCAATCTTAGCATTGTCAGCAATTTTAGCAATAATACCTTCAATTCCTTCATCCACTTCATCCAAGTCATTTATATAAATTGTAAAAAGTTGAGGCCCCAGCACTGAACTCTGTGGCACACGCCTTGTCACATCATACCAACCACGGGCAGCCCCAATGGTTAGCATGGAGGCCTCACAGCGCCAGGGACCTGGGTTCAATTCCAGCCTCAGGTCACTGTGTGTGGAGTTTGCACATTCTCGTGTCTGCTTGGGTTTCCTCTGGGTGCTCCGGTTTCCTCCCAGTCCAAAGATATGTGGGTCAGGTTGATTGGCCATACTAAATTGACCCTTAGTATCAAGGGGATTAGCAAGATAAATATGTGTGGTAACAGGGATAGGGCCTGAATGGGATTGCTGTCAGTGCAGGCTCAATGGGCTGAATGGCCTCCTCTGTACTTTCGGGATTCTATTCTATAAGCCTGTTAGCTGGTCAATTTTCAATTCGTGCCGATATGTTGCCCCTACTCCAGGAGCTTTTATTTTCCGCTATAACCTTTGATGTGGTACCTTATCCACTGCCTTCTGGAAATTTAAGTACAAAATGTGGAATTTGGTGGGACAGTGAGAAAAGAAATGATCCACAACAAAGTGAAAACACAAATGAGCATCCACAACAATCTCCTTGCATGGTGAATTATAGTCAACTAAAATTACCCACCTCCCCTACTCATTGCTGGGACAGTCCCAAATTCTGACAGCTGTGCTCCCAGGTAAACAAGGCAGCACAACTGCCGCAAGTAGTTCCCAAAACTCAACTAAAGTAGTTGACTTGCCCAGCACTTCCATCTTTGCCAGGATCTCTCAGCAGTATAAAGAGTCAGAAAACCCCAGCTTTTATGGGTGATGGCTTCTAGCCTGTTGCAAGAAGTGGTTCTACAACGGAAACATAAGAGCCAATATGATTTCTTACATCTGTATGACTTGACAACTTTTTTCCATTTTAAATGCCTACGTTTCTATTATACATGTAACCAATGTATTCTTTTTACATAATTACACCCTTCTCTTAATGGCATCAGGGTATAGTGTTAAATGTTTACCTAGACAGGAAGCACAAAAATAGGAATTTACAGTGGAAATGCAAAATTAAGCATTAGAATTGACAACTTTGAATTGGGGACTGGATTATTATATGTGGACTCTCTCCCCCAATTCTATTTCACCAGATTTAGCTTTGTGTGCACATTATCAAAGGAGAAATTTGACGTACAGGCATGTTTTGGTGTAGACAGGGAATGTTATCGGGCTGGGTGATGATTAAATGCATCTTAGTCAAGCCTAAAATGTAGATGTAGATGTCAATCAATATCCCCAAACAGACTTAGGTTTACCTTCCCCCAGCTCGAGATAACCAAGATTAATTTCACAGCAGCAATTTCTGTTTATCAAATAACTCAGCAAGGGAATCAAACCTTGGAATATCTAGTCTCCCTACCACCATTATGCCACACCAGCTAATATTTACTAAGCAATTGAGGAAACTATCTCCGCTCCTTCATTCAGCCTTAGATCATAGAATCCTACAGTGCAGAAAGAGGCCATTTGGCCCATCGAGTCTGCACCAACCACAATCCCACCCAGGCCCTATCCACATATCCCTACATATTTACCCACTAATCCCTCTAACCTATGCATCCCGGGACACTAAGGAGCAATTGAGAATGGCCAATCAACCTAGCCCGCACATCTTTGGACTGTGGGAGGAAACCGGAGCACCCGGAGGAAATCCACGCAGACACAAGGAGAATGTGCAAACTCCACACAGACAGCGACCTGAGCCGGGATTCAAACCCAGGTCCCTGGAGCTGTGAAGCAGCAGTGCTAACCACTGTGCTACCGTACCGCCCATACCTTCTGCAGGTAGTTTGCTTTTAAACTGGTCAAACCTATTGCACCAAGTTTCCACAGTCCAGTTTAACATCAGATTAATAATACTTTTCCCTGATTTAAATGGTGGCTCTCTAAAAAGAAGAAAACTATGCAAAAATTAATTAACATATTCACATTTTTGTTGCAAAATAAGGTTTTCAACTTTACTTAGGACATGGAGGGAGTTACAACCTCCAAAAACAAGCTATCATAATAGATGAGGTTTAATGCGAGTTAACAAAGTACAGCTAGTAGCAATGCCATCATGTTTGCATATCTTGGATAACGTTTGTTAATATCACGGATTGCCAGATTTTAAAGATGGTTTGGCATCAATCGAAAAGTTAGAAATCCCCTTAACAAATCTGTATGCCAAATTCTTTTTACACTTTAGGTGGTTCAATGCTATTTTAAAAACAGCTCCGCGGGACAGCTAACAATGAAGAGTTGTCAGCACTCAACAGAAACAGCTATGACAAACTCATTAATTATGTCTGCTAAACATAATGCGCAAATATCGAATAGTGTTTTACACAAGACGTGGTTTGATCAGACACCAGGGTTAAACAACATGACTTTAGTGCTGCTCCAGCAACCATTGTGCTGCAAGGTTTTTAATTTCTTAACAAGAATACTAACAATGCAAAATATAACCATTGGCTCCAGCAACTACTGCTGTAAGCACCCATGTGGATGTCAGCTACTCACAGCCATTAGGGGAGCTTTCTACCCGACAGGTCTGTAATTGTCTCGTCAGTTGTACTGTGAAGCCTGCCTCATCTGAACTGAGATTTCTGGCAAACTAGCTTTCCGATGGATGGTGGAGGTCTCTACATGGCAGCAAGTTACAAACCACATTGCTGCTCTGTGCTCAGCCTGCTCAATACAGAAGAAATAGTAGCCAATGACACCAGAAGAAAATTAGAAAAACATATCTGAAAAGTTAATCCAGTGATAAGGAGGTTCTGTTACAACAAGAAGTTTTGACAATTACTGATATGGCACCTGAGAGCATTATAGATTACGTTACAGAACAATATATTTTGCTGCAATTGTATAGGTTGTTGGTGAAGCCACATCTGGAGTATTGTGTGCAGTTTTGGTGCCCTTATCTGAGGAAGGATTTCCTTGCTATAGAGGGAGTATAGCCAAGATTTACCAGGCTGATTCCTGGGATGGCAGGTCTGTCATACGAGGAGAGACTAAGTCAGTTAGGATTATATCCATTGGAGTTCAGAAGAGTGAGAGGGGATCTCATAGAAACTTATAAAATTCTAACAAGGTTAGACCAGGTAGATTCAGGAAGTATGTTCCCAATGGTGGGGGAGTCCAGAACTAGGGGTCATAGTTTGAGGATAAGGGGAAAACCTTTAAGAACTGAGGTGGGGAGAAGTTTCTTCACCCGGAGAGTGGTGAATGTGTGAAATTCACTACCACAGAAAGTAGTTGAGGCCAAAGCACTGTCTAATTTGATGAATAAGTTAGATATAGCACTTGGGGCTAAAGGGATCAAGGGATATGGGGGGAATTCGATCAGCCATGATCATAATGAATGGTGGAGCAGACTCAAAGAGCTGAATGGCCTATTCTTGCTTCTAGCTTCGATATATCTATGTACTACCAAAACTGTTAACAGTAATTTAGACAGTAGATTTGTACACATTATCTTTCATTAGCAATTTTCTCTAACTGGTTGCTGGTCACTAAAACCAGATCTGCAATATTTGTTTTTGTCCAAAAAAGGCAAAATGAAAAAGTTTTGCAGTTTTAAAAGCATTTCTCCTGATCTTGGCAGAGAAGGCAGGTGCAGAATGTTAGGTTGCCTCTGCAATTATTTGCATAAGTATATAATTGCAACGCATGTTACCTAGACATCACCCGCAAACTGGTGAAACAATACAGGGTGACTCCCCCAGATTGCTCGTGAGCCATCGGGGAGACAGTTAAAGATAATCAATGACATTCTTGCTTAGAATTCCAGTATACTCAAGCATTTGCATTCTCCCCACTAAGATCTGATCACAATACAGAAGGAAAAAAAAACAGCATTTGCATAGCATCTTTTAATATACGAAATAATCCAAGGTGCTTCACGCAAGGGTGAACAGACAGAAGATGGTTGGCAAAGTGAAGAGATTTGGAAGGGGAATTTCAGAGAGAGCAGAATCTACAAATATGGATTGGAGGAGGATAAGTGACAAGAGGTTCAAGTTAGATGGCTCTAAGCTCAGACTGGAGGGAACTGCAGATTTTGAACTTGAAGCACGGAGACAGTAGAAGTCAGTGAAAGCAAGGGTGATGGACAAGCAGGATTTAGTTTGAGGATGGGGAAGGATGACAAAGCTTTGGACAATTTTTCAGGGAAGAGCTTGGAGGGCAATGAAGTGGAATAAGAATTTGCTTTTATAAAATGCCTAAAGCTAGCTTAGAGATGAGTTGTATGAGGAGGTTTTAAAAGAACAAAGGTCCAGACAACAGCAACAAATCAGCTGAAGACCAACCCCACCCCCCTCCCCGCAGTTGAGGAGAGAGCAACGCACAAAAGACCAGAATCTGGGTGAGATGGAAAAAGCTAACATAATTAACAAACAGGATTTAATACAAAACAAGATACATGCAGAAGAGTTTTAGGAAAATAGAAGGAATCCATTAAAGTCACAGATCCTAGCAATAACAAAGGCAATTATAAAGGTTTCATCAGCAGAGGTGAAAGTAAGCAATATTGGTAATGGAGAGGGTGTGTGGTCTGCTAATCCACTCAAGACTAAAAAAGGCACCATGGTCCATAAGTCTGGTCCAGCCTGAAAGAGTACGTGGGGAGAGAGAAATTTCATCAACAGCAGAGATAGGTAAGGGATAGACAAACTCTTTGGTTCTCAAAATGTTAAATCAGAAGCTGTGACTCAACCAATACTGGATTCTAACAAGTGATTGATTGAATCCTTTAAATGTTCTTGTGCGATCTATATTAAACCACAATCAAGCGCAGTTACACTTTTTTAGTCACAGAATTTTCCAATCGTCCTTACCTCCATTCCACTCTCACCATATCTTCAACCCTTATCTCCCCCTTCAACCCAGTATGCCACCACCTCACTTCTGCTCTCTTCCCCAGCACCGTCTCCATCCACCAGCTCTTGCGACGTTTCCATTCTACCCCTCAATTCCCCCCAGCTCCTGTGTCTCCCTTCTTTCCCCCCTCTATTCCCCACCGCTCTCCTCATCCATATCCTCTCTTCACTCAATTCCTCACTCTGCACAACTCCACTTGCCCCCCTCCCAAAGCCCACCCCCCACCGTGGTTTCTTCCTCTAGCCCACGTACTTCTCTCCATCACCCTCCCCTTCCTCCTCCTCCTCCGCACCACCCACCTACACTGCTCTCCCTGTTCCCCTCCACTTTCCACGCACTACCATTCCACCCATCTGCTCTCCATACATCCCCTAAACCCGCTGCTCCTCCTTCCACTCCCCTCTATTCCTCCTTCCCATTTCCCCCTCCCTTCCCCAACTACCCCCTCCCTCTCACCCACAACACCCACCCAGTGCCCTCTCTTCTTCACTGCAACACTCTTCTCATTCACCCCTCTCTCCATCCCCACCATTCTTGCTCACCATCCTCTCCCCTCCACGTCCCCTTCCTCCCTCCCTCACCCCTTCTCATTTGCTCCCACCTTGCCCATTCCCCTTCATCCCTTCCTCCCATGCCTTCCCCTTCACCTCCCACCCCCTGCTCGTTCCCCTCCCCGCCTCTCGTCCCCCTCCATCCACACCCACCCTCCTTGCCATCCCCTCGTTTCCTTCACTGCTTCTCATTTGCTCCCCCATTCCCTCTCCCCTCACCCCCATACCCCTTTCTCGTACCCCCACCCCACCCCCTGCTCGTACCCCTCCCCATTCCCCCCTATCCCTCCACCCACCCCCATTCCTCTCTATCCCTCCTCGCACCCATTCTCCACTATTCCTCCTCCCCCCCATAAACCTTCACCCCCCCACCCTCCCCCCATTATCCCTCCCCCCAACTCCTCCCTCTCCCCCCCCATATCTAC